>NW_025920112.1:5178609-5340757 GCF_902686445.1 Sciurus carolinensis
TGGCAGTAATTTCAGGGACCAAACTATGATGTCAGCAGGCAGAAAACATTCACATTATTTTTTAATTTAATTTTATTTGTTCTAATTAATTGTACATGACAATAGAATGCATTTATACATTTTGATAGATCATTCATAAATAGGCTAATCTTTTTTTTCTGAGTATACATATTACAGGATCACATTGGTCATGCAGTCATACATGCACATGAGGTAATAATGTCTGTTTCCCTCTACTATCATTCCTTCCCCCATACCCCCTCCCCTCCCTTCACTCCCCACTACCTAATGTAATGTAACTCTATTCTTCCCTATTCACCCCATTATTGTGAATTAACATCCACTTATCAGAGAAAACATTTGACCTTTGGTTTTTTTTGGGTTTGGTTTATTTCACTTAGCATGATATTCTCTAACTCCATCCATTTAACAGCAAATTCCAGAATTTCATTCTTCTTTAAAGCTGAGTAATATTCCATTGCATATATATACCACATTTTCTTTATCCATTCATTTGTTAAAGGGCATCTAGGTTGTTTCCATAGTTTAGCTATTGTAAATTGAACTGCTATAAAATCAATGTGTCTACATTTCTGTAGTATGCTGATTTTGAATCCTTTGGGTATAAACCAAGGAGTGGAATAATGAGTCAAATCATGAATCCATTCCAAGATCTGAGGAATCTCCATACTGCTTTCCATAAAGGTTGCAACTTTTTGCATTCCCACCAGCAACGTATGAGTGTACCTTTTTCTCCACATTCACTCCAACATTTATTGTTGCTTGTATTCTTGATAATTGCCATTCTGATTGAAGTGAGATGAAGTCTGATGGTAGTTTTAATTTGCATTTCTCTAATTGTTAGAGATGGTGAGCATTTTTTCATATATTTGTTGATAGATTGTGTATCTTCTGTGAAGTGTCTGTTCATTCCCTTAGCCCATTTGTTGATTGTGTTTTGGCTTTTTTATGTTAAGTTTTTTGAGTTCTTCACATATCCTAGAGATTAATGCTTTATCTGCAGTGCATAAAGTAAAGATTTTCTCCCATTCTGTAGGTTCTCTCTTCACATTATTTTTGTTTCTTTTACTGAAAAGAAGCTTTTTAGTTTGTGTCTGTCCCATTTATTTATCCTTGATTTAACCTCTTGGGCTTTAGGGATCTTGTTAAGTAAGTCAAGACCTAGGGGGACATGGTGAAATCTTGGGCCTGCTTTTCCTTCTAGTAGTCACAGGGTCTCTGTTCTAGGGCCTAAATCTCTCATCCACAGTGAGTTGAGTTTTATGCAGAGTGAGAGAGAAGGGTTTAATTTAATTTTATTTCATGTGGGTTTCTATTTTTTCCAGTCCCATTTGTTGAGTAAGTTATCTTTTCTCCAGTGAATGTGTTTGGCACCTTTGTCTAGTATGAGATACCTGTATTTATGTGGGTTTGTCTCTGTGTGCCTATTCTGTACCATTGGTCTACATGTCTGTTTTGGTGCCAATACCATGCTGTTTTAATAACTATAGCTCTCTAGCATAGTTTGAGGTCTGGTACTGTGATGAATACTGCTTCACTCTTCTTGCTAAGTTTTCCTTTGGCTATTCTGGGTCTCTTATTTTTTCAAATGAATTTTCTTGATTACTTTCTCTAGCTCCATGAAAAATGTCATTGGGATTTTAATAGAAATTGCATTAAGTTTGTGTAATTTTTTGGTACTATGGCCATTCTGACAATATCAATACTGCCTATCCAGGAGCATTTCTTTCTTTAGTGTTCCTTAGTTCTCATTGTAGAAGTCTTTCACCTCTTATGTTAGATTGATTTCCCAAGTATTTTTTTTTTGAGGCAATTGTGAATGTGGTAGTGTTCTTTATTTCTTTTTCAGTGGATTGTTTCAGTGGATTGATTAATGATGTGTAGGAATTCATTTGATTGATGAGAATTGATTTTATATCCTGCTACATTGCTAAATTCATTTATTAGTTCTAGAAGTTTTCTAGTGGAATTTTTTTAATCTTCCAAATATAGAATCATATCAGCAGCAAACAGTGATAGGTTGAGTTCTTTACCCTTAATTTCTTTTTTCTGTCTAATTTCTCTGGCTAGAGTTTCAAGGACAACAGTGAATAAATGGGGTGAAAGAGAGCATTCTTGTTTTTAAAGGAAATGCTTTCACTTTTTCTCCATTTAAATTTATGTTGGCCTTTGGCCTAATATGTAGGGATTTTATGATGTTGAGGTATGTTCCTACTATCCCTAGTTTTCTACTGTTTTGAACATGAAGGGGTGTTGTATTTTGTCAAATGCTTTTTCTGCATCTATTTAGATGATCATATGATTCTTGTTTGAAGTCTATTGATATGATGAATCACATTTATTGATTTCCATAGGTTGAACCAAACCTGCATCCCTGGAATGAACCCCATTTGATCATGGTGCACTCTCTTTTCTTCTTAATTGTTTTGTCATATATATATATGATAAAACTATATATATATATATATATATATATATATATAGTTTTTAGTTGTCAATGGACTTTATTTTTTATTCTTATGCATATATGGTGCTGAGAATTGAATCCAGGACCTCACACATGCCAGGCAACCACTCTACCACTGAGTCACAAGCCCAGCCCTGCACTTTCTTCTTAATATGTTTTCATGGAATTTGCCAGAATTTTTTTGAGAATTTTAGCATCTATGTTCATTATGGACATCGGCCTGAAATTTTCTTTCCTTGATGTCTTTGTCTGGTTTAGGTATCAGAGAAACATTAGCCTCATAGAATAAGTTTGAAAGGGTTCCCTCCTTCTCTACTTCATGGAATAATTTGAGGAGTATTGATGTTAATTATTTCTTGAATGTCTTGTAGAACTTGGCTGAGAATCTGTCTGGTCCTAGGTTTTTATTAGTTGGTAGGCTCTTAATGGCATTTTCTATTTCAGTACTTGAAATTGTTCTGTTTAAAACTTGTATGACCTCCTTATTCAATTTAGGTAGGTCATGTGACTCTAGAAATTTGTCAATATCTTCAATATTTTCTATTTTGTTGAAGTATAAATTTTCATGATAGTTTCTAATTATCTTCTGTGTTTCAATGATGTCTGTTGTGATATTTCCTTTTTCATCATGTATTTCAGCAATTTGGAATTTCTCTATTTTTCTCTTTGTTAGTGTTGTGAGGTGTTTATCAATTTTATTGATTTTTCTCAAAGAACCAACTTTTGTTTTCTCAATATTTTCAATTGATAGTTTTGTTTTAATTTCATTGTTTTAAGCTCTTATTTTAATTATTTCCTGTTTTTGGCATTTATTTTTTCTTTTCCTAGGGCAAGTGTTGCTTTGTGCCATAAGATATGGTCTGTTTTAGAGAAGGATTTATGTCAAACTTTATTCACTCTTTGATGAATGAAACATTCTGTACATGTTTGTTAAGTCTAAATTATTTATTGTGTTATATATTTCTATAGTTTCTTTATTTAGTTTTTGTCTAGAAGAGCTGTCCAGTAGTGAGAGAGATATGTTAAAGTCACCCAATATTATTGTGTTGTAATCTATTTGATTCTTGAAACTGAGAAGGGTTCGTTTGATGTACACAGATACTCCATTTTGGGGGGCATAAAAATTTGCACTTGTTGTGTATTGATGCTTTATGATTCACATCAGTAGAATGAAATGACCTTCTTTGTCCCTTCTGGTTAACTTTGGCTTGAAGTTCACTTTACCTCATATGAGGATAAAACCCCTGCTTGTTTAAGCAATCCATGTGAGTGATAGAGTTTTCCCATTCTTTCATCTTCAGTCTGTGGATATCTTTGCCTATGAGGTGAGTCTCTTGGAGACAGAATATTGTTGGGACTTGTTTTTTTAATACACTCTACCAGTGTATGTCCTTTGGTTGATGAGTAATATTCAAGGTTATTACTGAGATGTGACTCATATCCCAAATCATTTTGGTTTATTTCTGGCTTTTAATTTGATTTAGTTTCTCCTTTAAACATACCTTTCATGTAATTCTTCCCTTTGCTGGTTTTCACTTTTGTTTCACTTCATCCTCATGGAATATTTTGTTGAGAAGGTTCTAAAGGGCAGGTTTTTTAACTGTCAATTCCTTCAACTTTTCTTCATCTTGGAAGGTTTTTATTTCATCTTCAAATCTGAAGCTTAATTTTGATAGATATAAAATTCTTGTTTGGCATCCATTTTCTTTTGAAGTTTGAAATATGTTGTTACATGACCTCCTAGTTTGAGAGTCTGGGTTGAGAACCAGTTGAGATCCGGATTGGTTTTCCCCTATATGTAATTTCCTTTTTTCTCTCATGGCCTTCAAGGTTTTGTTCTTATTTTGTATTTCAGTCATTTTCATTATAATGTGTCTTGGTGTGGTTCTGCTGCAGTTTGAGACATTTGGGGTCCTGCAAGCCTCCTGTATTTGATTTTTCATTTCATTCTTTAGGTTTGGCAAATTTCTTGATATGTCATTGAAAAGATTGTGCATTCCTTTGGTTTGTCTCTGCTCCTTCTTCTATCCCAATAATTCTTAAATTTCATATTTTCATGTTATCCCATAATTCTTGGAAGTTCTGTTCATGGATTCATACCATCATCTCTGCATGGTCAATATTATTTTCAGTATTAAATATTTTGTCTTCATGGTCTGAGATTCTCTCTTCCAATTCATCTTGCCTGCTGGTGATTCTTTCCTTTGAATTTATAATTTGATTTAGTCATTCCTTCATTGCAAGGTTTCCAGCTTGTTTTGTATTTTCACAATCTCTAACTCTTTATTCAAATGATCTTTCACTTCCTGTATTTTCTCTTCAGTTTTACTCCTTATACCATTGTTTACTTCACAGATTAACTATGTACATTCTAAACTCCTTCTTGGACATTTCTTCTGTTTTGTCAGTGACTTCTCTTATTGGTGCAGCTTGGTTTGTTCATGCCCTTTGGTTTCCTTGTTTTTTTTTTTTTTTTTATCTTGCCTGTGTGTTTTCCCATCTACTTGTATAGATCTGAGGCAATTCAGATTCTACCCTGTAGACCTATATTGTCACTGAAGATGTCATGTACCCTGCCTCTACGAGAGAGACCAATATCAACAGCACCCAGTTCAAACAATTTACATCTCAAATCTAATAGCTCCAGTAAGGTGTGCACTGCCCTGTTGCTGCAAACAACAATGATAAGTTGACTGTTCACAATAAAAACAGTAAATTTGCTAAATGGATTTGCAATCTCAAATAGTGGACAAAGAAAGAACAGAAACAGTGTAGGACGTGGAGTTCATGAGTGAGAGAGAAGCCATAAGCAAAAATCCACAGGAGGATTGGAAGATGAATCAACAGATATTGAATATTAGGTGGAGAAAAGGTAGAAAGGGAATCTAGGAAGACAAACAACTGAGAGGAAGAATAAATGTGAAGAGAAAAAATTAAAAATATAAGAATATACAACAGAAGTGCAACAGACTATGCATATATCACCATCTTCAACAAACTGATGCACAAAAAATGTGCTCTAAATGTGGGGAGAGATGGCAAAGAAGAAAAAATAGTAATAAAATAAATCTCAGTGGAAAGTTGAGAAACTGTCTGTGGCAGCATCCAAAAGCTTCTTAGCCCTGTCTCTGACTTTCCACAAGACTGCCTGGCCCAGACAGGCCTTGGCAGACCCAGTCACTATCTCACCAATCTGGGCCTCACATGTCCTGTGTTCAGCCACATTGCAATCCCAAGATCTCAGTGCCACTGGAATTTGGAGATAGACCACCAGGGATGAGCAATCCTGAGAGACAGGACCTAGATGGTGGCAACCCACACTCCCAAGAGGAGACCCCAGTTCAGCCAAGCCATAGACACTGTGACACTGAGCCTCCTGGTCCTTTCCAGTGTCCCCATACAGTTGTGCCCAAAGATGGCAGTGGCAGCAAACCCATTGGAACCCCAAACAAACCCCAGGCTTTGGCTGCCATCTCAAAATGGATGTGGCCACATGTGACCAAACCTTGAGTCTCCCTGGCAGCAGACCTCTGGGCAGTGATGGAAATGGTAGTAGCAGGAGTCAGTGGTAGCTGGTGGGGGGTTCACCAGCACCTATAGGCAGGGTATTGGCAGCAGGAAGGGGGATTGGCAGCCCTGGCAGCAGAGTCAGCTCTGACTGCAGCTGCAGCAGCACCCAGAGAGGAGATCTCCTGGGATCAGAACAGCTTTGGCAGCAGCAGTGTCAACAGTAGCAGCAGAGGTGACAGCAGTGTAGATGGCAGCCGGGCTTCTGAGGCAGCGTCTAGGGCAGCAGACCTCTGAGCATTGGCATCAACATCAGCAGCACCTGGAAAAAAGACCTCTGGGCACCTGTGGCAGCAGC
This sequence comes from Sciurus carolinensis, assembly GCF_902686445.1. Lineage (NCBI taxonomy): Eukaryota > Metazoa > Chordata > Mammalia > Rodentia > Sciuridae > Sciurus > Sciurus carolinensis. The sequence goes on from NW_025920112.1 coordinate 5,184,963, forward strand.
ATCTGGGGGCAGGTGCACTGCAAGAGAAAACCTCTGGGCCATGGCAGCTCTGCCTGTGACAGTGGGGCCCAGAAAAGTGATCTGCATTTGCCCCTCGTGGTAGCTAAGAAAACACCTCTGGGATAGTGGGCTCAGGGGCAGCTGCACCCCGCCTCCCAGATAAGTGATATTAACATTATTTACATTGTGCTGGCTCTGCAGGAATGCAGGGTGCTCAAGTTAATAAATCATGGAGTTTTCCACCATTGTCTCAAAACAGGCCTGACAGGCCAGGCAAACTGGCAGGGTCTGTGGTCCTGACAGGGTAACAGGAAAAGCTGTGAAGGTGAAGCCAAAGTTGAAATGACATACCCAGAAATTAAAATGAGTACGTTGCAGATTGGGCTCTGGGTGCCCAGGGGTCCTATTCCTACTGGCAAGGCACCAGGTGTACACAAAGCCGAGGAGACTGAGCTCCCCACATCCCACATGGCACTGTGCTGGCTGGACAGATCCACCCTGGCTGCAGACACAGGGGGAGTGAAACCAAGGCAGAGATGGGAGAAACCAAGGAAAAATTTACTTCTGTTCCATGTTGAGAACAAGCAACACTCAGGAGTGAGTACTTGGCAGTTAAAGTCCAAAAGCATATCTGAGCCTCATATTTATTCTCCTCAGCAAATTGCAATCTCATCCAAAAAGTCAGCTAGCCCAGAAAATGATTGATTATTTCTGTGAAGCGCACAGCAAGACCAGAGAGTCCATAAAACTGCTTTATGGCAATTGCTGTGACAGTCAGGGGTACTATAGGAACACAGGGACCATTGGGGACATCTGAAGTTTATGCATATAAAACATGTGATAGTTCTTCATCCTGCTTCCTATTGCTTTAAAATTCTTACTTTCAAATCACTTTTACTTACAATATGTGTAGAAAATGCACAAAATACTCTGCACAGAAATTCCAGAGAAGGCAAATAAATACACTCAAATTAAGGAAGAAATATAACATGAAAAATATCACCATAGGTGATATGTAAGTAGATAGGAACTTATCTGTATGAATGATACACATTCAAATATATTAATAACTGTATAAAATAAATGATTCAATATCACATATAAATTTCATTGAAGAATTTTGAATATTATGTTCTCTTTTTCGATGATTTTTAGCACTTTTTTACTCAACATATTTGTGGTGTGACTATGAAGATGTCTGTGTCCAGTATGAAAAATATAAAATGTTGATATGCTACAACATTTGGAAACACATTATGAATATCACCATAATATTTTTCTGTGGTGTATTCATTATAGTAATTAATAATTTTTAAACTGTAAAATTGTGATTTAAAAAATAAATAACTTTTTCTTCCAACCCAAATAATTCTTTGCAGTTTTGAAATGCTTTATTTCTCATTCATTTCCTTATTTTAAACTCTATCAGCCCCTCCCCCAGCCACCAGTGGGGGACCTGCTGGGCTGTTCTGTGCAGCTCCCTCTCCTGGCTGGGTTGAGCCGGGCATCAACCCAACAGGACATTCCCTGACCCGGCTGGCTCATATCTCCCCAGAGGCAGAGCACACTGGCCTCCAACAGTGCACCTGCCAGTGGTCCCAACCCAGCAGGAGAAGTGGACATGAGGTTGGCAGGCCCACTCTGCATCATGGCCTTAGTTGTCACTGTGGGTCTCACCTGGATCGTAGTTGGCATCCTCCTGGGTGAGTCTACCAGTGGATTTCCTCGCATCCAGCAATTCCTCAACAACTCAGAAAGCTCTGTGACTGCAGAACCATGGGCCAGGAAGTACACATGTGGCCTGCCCCAGCCATGTCCTGAGGAGCACCTGGCCTTCTGCATGGTCAGTGGGGCTGCCAATGTCTTTGAACTCAAGATCTGCCTTGAGGACAGGATGCTCATGAGCAGTGTCAAGGACAATGTGGGCCCTGGGCTGAACATTGCCCTGGTGAATGGCGTCAGCAGTGAGCTCATTGAGACTGGTGCCTCCAACATGTGGGCTGGAGATGTCAATGATCTGTTGAAGTTCATTCGGCCACTGCATGAAGGCACCTTGATGTTTGTGGCGTCCTGTAATGACCCAGTCACCAAGATGAATGAAGAGACCAGGAAGCTTTTCAGTGACCTGAGCAGCAGGAATGTCAAGGAGCTAGCTTTCCACAACAGCTGAGTGTTTGTGGGGGTATAGGGTGTGCAGAACAGTAGCCCCCTTGAGCAGCATGTGAAGAACAGTAAGCACACCAACAAGTATAAGGGCTGGCCTGAGGCACTGGGGATGGAAGGTTGCATCCCACAGAGAAGTGTGGCCAGGTAGCACAACCACGCACCAGGACCAGACCAAGGGAGGCTGCCTGGTGCCAGCCCAGGGTCAAGGCCTCACCCCTGCCCAAGCAGGAGGCTCCCCAGCCCCAACACAGCAGGGCTCTGAGGCAGTGACCACAAGGCCCCAAGATGATGGAGATGTGGAGCTGGCCATCGTACTTTGTCCTAGGAGCCCAGGTACCCATGTCCTTTTCCTAAAGCTGGCCCCACAGTCAGCTCCCTCTCCATCTTTCTTCCTCCACTCCTGGCCTCTCCTTCCCTATTCCCCTGGCTGCAGAGGCTCTCGGTGCCCATCCTTCTCACTGTAGCAGCCACTTCACAGGTTGGGCATCTTCCAGAACCTCTCCCTGCTGGACCCACTCACTATCTTGTGGTCCAAACTTGCTTACAGTGTGAGTGCTTCAGTGAGTCAAACCTAGTGCCCACTTCCACATGCCTGACTGCCTCCAGCCTCACTCTCAGCAGGAGAGGGTCCTCTTGGGGCATACTGGCCTTGGGTATTGAGGGACCCAGAGCCTGGTCACAGCCCCTAATGCAGCACATGGCAATGGGTGGTTTGTCAAAGGGCCCATCTTCTAGGTGACTTCTTAATAAATTGAGGTCCCCCCCCAAAAAAAAAACCACTATCAAGAAAAATATGACATATGGAAAGGCTTAGCTTTCTCCCCTCTGGAAGGAAACCCTTGGGCAGTCCCTCCTCGTGTTCCTGCATTAGGAATCTCCCCACACAAATTTCCCTGCCTCCCATTTCCACCTGAACTTTGTGTTGTTTTACCTTCTTTTAATTGTTTGTGCAAGGGAATTTTTCAGTATGCATTTCTCATTCCCTAATGTGGAGGCAGTCCTGAGTCCCACTGAAATTTTTGTGGTGCCAATATCTGGACTAAAGCAGGTTTGTTACTTCAAAAAGTCTACTAAACTTGTAAAAAGATGAATATTACACAGTGCAAAATTCAAGTACATGCACTACTATTTTGGGGGGTGACACATACTGATGAACTGCAATTTTTATGATATGGTGATTTTTAATCATAATACAGAAGTGGAAAACTTAGAAAAATGAAGAAAGTTTCAGAATAAAAGTTGCATTTGAGTCTCCTTTCAGGTCCAATAAATGCTTATGGGAAAAATAAAATATTATGTCATAGTAGAAAAGGGAGTCTTGCAGGTGTGAACAAAGATGTCACTCAGGAGTATGGACAGTTTTGTGTCAGGAAGGAATGGGGGATGGAGACAAGAAACAGATTACAGGTAGACTCTGTAGGTCCCCTTGAACTTCACCCTCAATGTGTAATTAACAGCAACCTGCCTGCAATTAGTCACCCACCCCTGACCCTGGGGAAGACACACATTTACAGGGGAGCCCATGCAGGCTCAAAAGGAAGACAGCTTTTCCAAGGATGAGTGTGTTTAGCCTCATCAGGTGCTGAGCAGAACCTAGCTCTGAAAATGGCAGAGAAAATGACAATGAAGGTGACTCAGGAACGAGCTGATCTGAGCTGCTGCCATGATGCATTTGAGAAGAATGGATGATAATGTAAGGTGTAAGCAAGCAAAGGCAAATTATCTTATATAAAAAGGAAACCAACACCATGAGTAAAAACAGTAAGGAAAAAACTGCATTACCACTGACTAGATAGTATATAATGTCAGTTGTGGTCCATGGAAGAAAATGAAGGTTCAAAGCATATGAAGCCTCATTTTTATTCTGCTTAGAAAATTGCTATCTCTTCCAGGGATTCAGCTAGTCAGGAATTGATTTGTTAGTTCTCCAGGATAAGAGGCACAGATATGGCTTTTAAACACTCAAGTATTTTGTGATTCCTAGTGTTTCATTAGTAATGTAACTGGAGTGTGTTGAATGTATAGACAGAGTTTGCAAGTAACCCCTGTGATAGTCCTTCATGCTGCCTTTTATGGGTTTAAAATTATTCTTTTCAAGTTACTTTCACTTACCACATACTTCAAAAACGTGCAGAATTCTCTCCTACAATTTGAGATATGACAAATAATTTCATTCAGATTAAGGCAAGATGGACAAATTGTCAAGGAGTTGGGAGGTGACAGGTAGGTATATATGAATTCATTTAGCAAATGACATATATTCTTATTTTTCAGTAGCTTTAGAGATAAAACATCTAATATTGTATACATTTTTTTACCAAAGTACTTTGAAATCATCAACCTCACCTTTTGGTTCTGATCACAATTATGTCCTCATTTAAATAAATTTTCACATTTTATATTAAGGTTTATCAGGTGTAAGTGTGGGGTAGAGTGTCCAGTGTTAAAAATATTTATAAGAATTCACAGCCAAGAATTTACCTTCAGTTTAAAGTGAATTTTTGACTTGCACATTGAAGCAATGCTGAAATTGTTCCAACTATTGACTCTTGCAGATGGACTAATATCATTTTGCCTTGTGACATTGACATGAATGAAGGAGGTCTGCTGTTGATACATTGTGGATGGGATGTGAGAAGTCTCCTAACATTTCCTGTTTGGCAAGGAGTTTCCAAAGAAAAATGATTGGATTTTGAGAGCAACAACTTAATAAGTCCATTCTGTTTTGAATGAATGAATTGACTAGGTGTCAGCTTTCTGCATTTGGGCAGTGCTGGAGGAGGTGGCTACTGGGATCAAGTCCTAGAAGCAGTTATCTTCCTTCCATCCCCTTTTTCCTTCCCTGTCTTTGCTTTCTGGCAGCCACTTCCTGAGCAGCTTCCCTCTGTTGGGTACTTCCTCAATGTTTCCACAACATGGGCACAAAGCCATGGAATTGGCAGAAGACAGAGTATAAAATTCTGAACCTGTGAGCCAAAATGTGCTTTCCTTGATCTGAATTGGTTTTTTGTTTTGTGTGTGTGTGTGTGTTTTGTTGTTGTTGTTGCTTGATGCTTCTTTGTTTGGTTTTTAGTACCAGAGATTGAACTCAGGGCCACTCAAACACTAAGCCACATCCCCAGCCCTCTTTTGTATTTTATTTAGTGACATCATCTCACTGAGTTGCTTAGCAGTATGCTGTTGCTGAGACTGACTTTGAAGTCATGATCTTCCTTCCTCAGCCTCCTGAATCACTGGGATTACAAGTATGCATTACTGCACTGGGATATATTTTTGTTTTGATCAGTATTTTTTTCACAGCAATGCAAACCTGATAGACATAATTATTCAACAAAATCTTAGAGAGTGTAAAATGTTTATCAGAAATTTCAAAGAGGGCAAAAGATATGATAACCAGTAAACCAGTTGCATTATATGAGAAGAATGAAAAAAATATGTCCACCAATGCACATGTTGACTAAAATATTTCTGGCATATACATTTAATGGAATGCCATTCATCCTTAAATAATGAAATAATGGTACATGCTATAAGGAAGATTAATTTCAATCGTGTTAGGCTAACTTCAGCCAGAATACAGATCATATACTGAATAATTATATTTATGATATTTCACAAATATGTAAGTTCAAAGACACAGAGTACATTTAGTGTTTTCCAGTGATTACAGGTTGAGATAATATGGACAATGTTGTGTAATGGATCAATGAGTTATTCAAAGTCATAAAAGTATTACTTTTATTGGGAACAAGTTGAAGCTGGAAGTTGTACAGTTGTGCAGTACAATAAATAACACTGATCTGGTTACCATGAACTATTACACCAGTTTAACTTTATGTAACCTGAATTTTATCTCAATTGTAAGGATTTTTGCTGTTGAACTGCAGACAGTGTTAGCTGTTTCCCACTTACAGGTTGGTGAGTGAGCGAGAGTTTTCACCACCCTAATGTTAACCGAGCACATGACCAGCCCTAACTCACACTGAGGTGAAGGAGGCAGAGAGGAGAATACACAGTGAGCCCATCAGTCTCTCCTCAGTGCTACTCACTTCTCAGCAATGAAATAGGGTTATTGCAGAGACGCCCAGCAGAGGATTCCCTGTGCCACCACTGCCCATGCTGGCAGGTGGCCAGTTCCTCTCTCCTGAGCTCTGGATATGCTGCTGTCTGGTGCTGTGCTCAGGCCTCCTGCTGTGTCTGCAGGCTATGTTCTGGGGTCCTGAGGGCCCTGCTCCCTGTGGCAAGGTACCATGTTTACTTAAATCAGAGTGACTGAGCTCCTCACATCCCACATTGTGCTGTGCTGCCTGGACAGATCCACACTGGTTGCAGGCACAGTGGACAGGAGGAGCTGAGGAGAGACTCAATTCTGCTCCCCTGTGGAGAATCAGCAACACTCAGGAGTGAGTATTGGGCCTTTTGAGTCTAAATGCACCTGTAGTCTCATTTTTATTTTGTTCAAAAAATCACAATCTCATCAAGAGAGTCAGCTATCCCAGGAAACAATTGTTTAATTATGCAAAAAATAATAGACCAGAGAAGTTTGTAAACACTGTAGTATTTTCTATGACTCCTAGTGCTTCTATAGTAATGTGCCTCGACTGTCATGGATGTTAGCACAGTGCTTGCAAGTAACACATGTGACAGTTTTTCATGCTGCTGCTTATGTGTTTAAAATTACACTTTTCCAATTACTTTTACTTACCACACACTTAGAAAATGGACAAAATTATCTGCACAGATAAGAGACCTGACAGAGAAATACATTCATAATAAGGCAAGAAAGACAAAATCTCAAACAACTGACAGGTGACCGGTAGACAGATAAGAGCTTATTTAGCAAATGACATGCATTTTTAATTTTCAGCAGCTTTGGGAACAAAACTGCTAATATTGTGTTTTCACTGAGGTGTTTTGAATTTGTCAAGCTCACCTTTTGTCCTTATCACAATTATGTTCTCCTTTTCAATAATTTTTCACATCATGCTAAATGTATATCAGGTGTAATGAGTATGTGTGTCCACTGGTAAAATATAAACATAAGGTCACATATCCTTTGGAAGCACATTATAAAGGTCAGGATGTGACAAAGCACCCCTCAGCATTCCTAATGGATGATCAATAGCACTAGACCATAATTGCTAATAGGAAAAAGTAATTTAGAAAATAATTAATTCCTGTATCTTATAACCCAAGCAGTCCTTTTCATTTTTAAATGCAATCTGCTTTCCATACACTTCCTAATTTTAAATACTATCCATAGAAGGAACAATAGGGAAAACTCCCAGCTTTTCTCCCTTATAGAGGAAAGAAGTTGGAGCACTCCCTCCTCATACTTCTGGCATTAAACATGTGCTAACTTCTCCTCCAGTTTCTTTTCCTGACCCTTTTGCTACCTGAGACTTGTTTTATTTATGTCCCATCTCATGGTTTTTATGAGGCAATTTTGATAACCTTAAAGGAGAATGTGTGTGCATGTGTGTGCGTGTGTGTGTATGAAGGAATATTACTCAGGTTTAAAGAAAAATTTGCTGATAGAAGGATGAAGCTGGAGTATATCATGCTAGGTGAAATAAGACAAACCCAACAAACCACAGACTGAAAGTTTTCTCTGATACGCAGGTGCTAATTCACAATAAGGCAGGGGTGCTAAAGAAGGATGCAGTTAATTTAGATTAGGTAAAAGTAAGTGAAGGAAGGAGTAGGTATGATACTAGAGTGAAGACACATTATTACCTCATGTATATATAGGATTCCATTACAGGTGTGATCCTAAAATATGCACAATGAAAAAAATTAGAAATTATATTCTATTTATGTATGATTTAACAAAATGAATAAATGCATTTTACTGTCATGTATAACTAATTAGAACAAAGTTAAAAATTAATAAAAGAATGTAAAAATATATTGAATAAAGGAAAATGTACATCTGAATTCTCTAAAATAATTGAGGACAATCTTCAGGTATTAAAAATTACTTCTTATTTTGTAAAAACCTATGTTCATAATCATATTTTGTAAATCTCTAAGAATATGCTGAGAACCAAGAAAGTTAGGTGGTGATTCACATATTACTGTATGATCTCCAAAATCTGAAATTTCCTATGAGATATTTTGATGAGGAAACTAAGTCAAATTTTGAGAAAAATTTTTCAATTTTGAGTTAAAGCACATAAGCAAAGAAGGATATCAATTAAGCTTGTATGATTCAAACTACTTACTGGAGAATTTACTAAATATATTGGGAGGGCAAAAGCAATATATAGTACAGTACTGAAAAAATAGAATACAAGAACATGTCTCTGTTGTTCTATGCTAGCATCCAGATCCTAAACACATATTTAACTTTCCATCTTGAATTTGCCACAAATGCCTGAGGTTGATCAGCAATAACATATATAGTGCCTAAAGGTGAGAAAGAAGGGTAAAAAACTGCAATGTGTTTAACATGCATTTGTCTCAACATCCATCACCTTCTGAATTTGTCATATGCATTTACATTCTTACACTGTATTATTGTATTATGTCTCCCATGGTAATCAAATTATTTAAAAATACCAATAGTTTCCTTTTCTCAAACCTTGAAATCTGAAATACCTGTGGCCATATTTGTGTCACTAGTTATATTTTCTGAGTGAGTACTGCATTAAATAGACTTATATTACAATTACACAGGGTGCTGATCTTGCATGACCTCACTCCAGGCTGCACCTTGTTTGATACAGCAGAGTAGATGGGCAGAGTGCTGCTTGGGAGCTCTTCATCTGTAAATCAGTAGAATAAAGAGAGCCAGTGCAGGTGAGAAGTCAATCAACAAAGCCACAAGTATTAGTTTATTCACCACCATGCAGGAAGTTGTGCACTTGCTCCTGAATGATAAAATGATGAACGATCCATGGTACAAAATCAAGAAACCTGCACCAGTAACTTGGAGTGGTGACTACATACTGATTTATTGAAAGGTTGATTAACATGATGATTTCTAACACTACAGAAAAGTAGAAGAGGGTTTCAGAGGATACATGGCAGTTGAGTATCCTTTAAAGTCCAGTGTATACTAATTGGAAAAATTAAATCAATAGCCCATTTTAAAATGAGTAGTGAACAAGAAAATTCCTCAGGTGAAAGTCAGGTTTGTGTCAGGGAGGAATGGGAGATGGGGAAAGAAACAGATTGCAGGTAGACTGAGTAGGACCACTTGAACTTCACCCTCACTGTGAAATTAACAAAAACGTACCAGTATCTGACCACCCACCCTGAACCTGGGGAACACACACCTTTCCAGAGGGGCCCAGGCAGGATCAGTAGAAAGATAACTTTGAAGAGTATGTGTGGTGAGGAGGAGGACACATGATTGGAGAGGGCAGAGATGATGATGTAGGTGACTCAGGATTGAACTTGCCTGACATGCTGCCGAATTGCTGTAACTGTGAGTGAACTATTACTTTCAGGATTTACAGTCAGTATCATTTTAAATAATTATGATCCATTGAGAAGAAAGGAATATAATGGAAAGTGTCCACCAGAGTGAGGCAAATTGTTTTTAGACAGAGGTGTCTTCTGTAAAGGTGAATTGGGTCCAGCTATAAAGATAAATGGGAGAGGAAATAAAGAGAAAAGCACACAAGATGGTGAAAGCAAGAAGAGGCTCCCTTGTGAAACCAATTCAGTGTTGCTATGTATTCCAGGGTTATATCAAGTCACATTAGCTTAAATAGTACAGTTAGCTTTGCACATTTGCAGATCACATAAGTTGCTTGTTTCTCAGAGTCCACTAGTGCCAAATGATTTTGTAATAAGATAATGTCTCCAGCCCTCATGGACAGAGGAGTTGCAGAGCATTTCTAGCCTATTCAAACAGAAGGTGTTACTGTCTTGAGAAGTTTGCTCACTTGATGGACTTACATTCCTCTGAACATTGACTGACCTGAAACCTCTACAACTCCCCTTTTGTGTTGTGTATGGCTTTTTAAATAAACATGACTTGATTTTTGTGTAAGCAAGGTGGAGGAAGAAAGCAAGGCAGAGGTTGTCAAAAAGCAGCACAGCATAATAAGGCAAATATCACTAAACATTCTCCATTGATAAGGTGTTTGATCCATATAAAATTTGATAGTCATGAGGTTAACCAATCTAATAAATCCCAAACTCCATCATCTTGTTGAACTTTTGTAACAATGCTTTAAGATGATCCAATTCTTTTTGGATGGGTTTATTTTTCTCAGTTAAATTAATAAAGCCACATATTATTAAGTTCCTGGTATCCCTTATGATGCAACAGCAGCAAATAATCAAAAGCAATCCTATTATAATGAATAGCTAGATGATACAAATTTCAGAAAAATTAACAATTTTTACTAAGTGGACCCAAATTTTATAATGAATGCAGGAAGTCAAAGATGGAACAGTATTTTGTACAGAACCACCAGCAACAGGGATGCAAAAACAGAGAAAATATTAAATAATAGGCAAGTCCATTGTGGAATTTGGGGTAAGTTTTATAAACAGAGCTATAAACAAATTTTCTTGGGTACATTTTAAAACCTCTAAGCTAGAAATTCTTGATCAGATATTTTTAAATGCTTTGTGTTCCCCAAAGTCACTAGATGATTAGAAGATGAGTTCCCTTGGGTCTCTAGTTTTTCTTGGATTTTCCTTCTTTGAATTAGGATCCTCTTCATCAAGAAACAACTGGAATTTGAGATATGGGTTTTCAAGTCCTTGATGCCAACTCATGACGTTTGACAGGTCTCACATCTTGGCAGGAATTAAGACATGACCTGTAGAGTAAGAACAGCAACATATCCCTTCTCCCAAATAATCAAAGGTACAGGGTCCTGCCATATTGGATCTGGTGGAACTCAATATTTTACATAAATATTTGGTAGTGGTTCCTTAAGTGTAAAGTGTCTGTTCAAGACAGAGGACCAATAGTATGCATTACCTTCATATTGTACATTAAGAGCATTCATTGTGAACAAGGTAATATTGAAAGCATTATTAACATGAGTAAGGCTAGATATCCTTTTATGTTTTTGTTTTGAAAGGCATGATTTAAGTGTGCAATGTTCATGTTGAACTAAGGCCTTTCCAGTAGGATTGTGGTGAATTCCATGGGTTAGAATTACATTATATTGATTACAAAACTGAGCAAAGGAATTGGAAGTATAAGCAGTATTAATGCTGTCTGTTTTTAAATGATGAAGTTTAACCATGGTGGACAATACAGAAGAGAAAATGAGAGATACAAGCTGAGACCATCTCTGAATGATGTGCACTGGCACATATAAGGCCTGAGGACATATCTATCTATGGTAACATGTAAGAAAGAATAGGGGTGAAAAGGAGGAAAATGAGTTGCATCCATCTGCGGAAGTACATTGCAATGTAAACCTGGAGGGTTTAGAGTTTCCCAAGTAGGGGAACAATGAGGTGTGCAATGAGAGCAATTATTAGTGATGAAACAGACCTGTTAAGAGGAATAGAAAAGGTTTTCATTTAACAGTGAGCATATTGATGAAAAAAACTGTTTGATTCCATGGCATCTGAAAAGAGAGAATAAAGTGATTTCATAGCAGCATCAGCCTGAGAATTTCCATTAGTAAGCAGTCTGGGAATCTTAGTGTGACTGCATATGTGAGCAAGAAACACTGGAGCTGTATGATCCTGTAAGAGATTGAAGAGTGATAAACAGGGATAACAAATTAGAGTCCAAATAAGGTAGCAGATTTCCAGAGGAAATATGAGGCATCAATTTGGCTATATACTGAGAAACTGCCATGATGTTTAAGGTGGTGGGAAACATAAAAAGAGTCAAAATAATTGCAGCTAATATTGCCCACTGAGGAGAAGCTTGAGGCAATGTGTAATAATAAGTCCATTTTTTGTCAGTGAATATAGATACCATGTCCCATTGTTTTCCTCCACCAGTGTAGACAGTAATCCCATTGAATGTGGAATGGAGGAAATTATAGAAGAAAGAATACAGAGACTTGACACAATAAGGAAAGGTTTTCATCTGGATGTGCAGGGAAAGCAATAGAAGCTAAAACATCAGTTAGGACAGCTTGATGATATGAAGAAAATTTTGAATATTGTGAATGTAAAGCCTTTCCATAAGTAGGAGAATGTCCATGAATATCCGTTCCTATAAGAGATAAAATATGATTGCGACCTTCACAGATCCATTGAGCATACATATCAGCATAAGGGAGACTACTTCTTCCTGAAAAGTGAGGAGCATATAACTACTCTATTATTTAAAAGTCTTGATTATAAATGACATCAACTTCAGCAATGGCATAAGGATTTCCTGTAAAGATTATTATCGATAAAAGAACAATGAGTATTGGGAGTCTATCCATATAACTGTAGATAATTTTTCACTAACATGTTGAAGACCTGTAATCAGTGCAGGAATTAACTGGAAAAAAAATGGTGGAATTACATTGTTTTTCAACACCTGATAAAAAGAAATAGCATATCAGTAGTTAAAGAAATATATGGTCAGGTCCAATTTAAATGTCCTAAAAATTGTTGCAATAAACTAGGAAATTTTTGGAATAAAGAGATAATTTTGGAATATGAGGAACAGAATAACATATCAGTATTTTATATACTAAGTAGTTAATAGGAAGTAGTCATTAATTTATTTTTCTGTGACCATATGGGGAACAGATTGTAATAGAATGTGTTGCAATTTAGTAAAGTAATTTTTATCTAAGTATTGGCCCAGAAATCAAAGTATCAACCATGTAATGATAAACATGAATATATGGGGATAATTGTCAGAAAGACTGAAGAGCCTTATTCACAAAACGTTGCCATACTGCAGTCCTATTGAACATACCTTAAGGAAGAACGTTTCACTGATATCTATCAGCAGACTTATGATCATGAAAACAGAATCTGGGAAGGCAATTTTTTCTCGATCATGACAAAAGAGAGGAAAGGCTAATAAAAGAAAACCTCAGTCATTTCGGTCTATTACATTTCAGAAATAGTACTGAGGAATTAGATTATGGTAAGGCAATCCAGCCTGAAGTAGACCCATAGGTTGTATACATTTATAACTTCTCTTAAATCTTGTAATACTCTCCATTACATTGATTTCTTTTTTATGACAAATATGGATATATTCCATGGACTGGTAGAAAGTTCAAAATGTCCCAATAGAAACTGTCCTTGAATGAGGACCTCTGTGGCTGCAAAATTTTCCTTAGACCATGGCCATTGTTCTAACCAGACAGGAATGGTGACCACCCATCCATTTTAATGGCAAGGCAGTCAAATCTGCAGAGGCCCCTATAAAAAAGGAGATTCCATAGACATTTGTAACTTGTGCAAGATGTTGCTGCCCGATATAGGAAAGGGAATTTCATAATGTATAGTTGAATATGAGTAGTAGATTCGTCTGGGTTGGAAGGGTGGAGTATCACAACCATAGAGAGTTCTTAAGCACCTGCTCATTATTGTCTTCTATGCTCCAAACTGGTGAGGCCCTTTGTAATTTCCATGCACGAGGCCACATTGAGAGGGGTCTAACTCTAACATCTACACCAGTATTTGATAATGTTGTGATTGACTGCTCATTTAAACAAAGGCTTAATTTTGGTCTATTTTCATAATACATAAACCTGCCCAATAATAGGGGAACCAAATCTTGCCTTCTTCCTTTTATTTAGGAGCTATTGTGTCGGGGTTTCGGCCGGACCCCTGGCCCTAGGTGTGGCAAGGCTAAGATGGCGCCTGGCAGGATGCCAGTGTGGTTGAGTGTAGCTAGCTTGTGCGCAAACAACTGATGTCGCTTGAGGAAGTTTCAGTGATTGGTTGAGGCCCCCTCACGATCACTGCATGCCTGTATATGCTGCCTGTATCTGTCCATGCTCTCCCCTCGTGCTCTGTATGATGATTGGTCGCTTGGGGGCATATAGTGAGGTGTAGCTTCCCCCAAAAGAGGAAGAAGAAGCGAGAGAAAAACCATGGCAGATGCGCGCAATAAAGAGCTGAAAAGAACCAGGTGTCGTGTCTCTCTGCGGGCAGGGAGTGTGATAGGTGGTGCCGAAACCCGGGAACTCTACAGGTAAAGTAAAAGGTAAGTATTTATTTTCATATTAAGACCTTGAGTCCGTCATTGGTATTTCATATTAAGACCTTGAGTCCATCATTGGTATTTCATATTAAGACCTTGAGTCCGTCATTGGTATTTCATTTCAAGACCTTGAGTCCATCATTGGTAGCTGGCAGTGAAGGGTAAAGAACCCAGAAAAAATTAAAACTTCATAGGTAGATGCAGTGGTACCAGATTGTTTGTGTGGTGTGTGTTATTTTTGTGTTAGTTGTGTGGTTTGTTTTTGTACTTGGATTAGCTCTTAGTGTTGTGAAATTTAACCATGGGAACAGAACTGTCTAAAATTAGAATGCAACAGACTCTCAGAGAGCTGCTGAAAAATCACAGAACTCCGTTAAAAGTAAAAACAGCTAGAACGTTTCTTGATACCATAGAAAAGGTTTCTCCGTGGTTTTTAGAAGAAGGGTTGTTAAATATCCCTCAATGGGAGCAATTAGGAGAAGATCTGCACACAGCAGAGAAACAAAAGTCGCTTCTTATGGGAACTTCAGCCATTTGGTCTTTGATTAAATCTTGTTTGCAGCACAAAGAGAAACGAAACCTAAGAGGACCTTTAGAAGAGGGAAGTCAGGTCTTAGAGGAGATTAAAGAGGAACGGTCTTGTTCTCATCACTCAGAAGGGAAGTGTGACTCAGGCGGGGAGGATTCAGAAGAGGAACTTTCAGGGGAGAAACTAGAAAAGGCATTTGGGAAGCTAACAATGCGATCTGAGCGCTCTGAGCATCCTCTAGCGCCTGTAGCGCCTAGTGCACCACAAATGGAGTCTATAGAAAAGGAACCTTATAGTAGACATCAAGGATGGGCTTCTTTAACATCTACCATTTATCCAGTGTTTGAGGATGCACAGCAACAACGTTATCACCAACCTTTAGATTTCAAGATGGTCAAACAGCTAAAGGAAGCTGTCAGTACTTATGGGCCTCAATCAGCCTTTACGGTGTCTCTGGTGGAAACCATGATGTCTCTAAATCTGTTGCCCTTGGATTGGACTAATTTAGCTAGAGCCACATTATCAGGAGTACAGTACCTCATGTGGAAAACAGCTTGGCAAGAACTTTCAACAGATACTGCAAGGCGTAACGCAGCTGCAGGAAACCCACAAGTAGACAGGGATATGCTAATGGGAACAGGACCCTATGAGGGAGTACAGGCACAGCTTAACTTTCATCCAGCAGTATATGCTCAAATTGCTGTGGCTGCTATCAAGGCCTGGAAAACTTTACAAGGAACAGGGGATTTACAAGGACAGTTGTCAAAAGTAACTCAAGGAAGTAATGAACCCTATGCAGACTTTGTAGATAGGTTGATACAAATGGCTTCAAGAATTTTTGGGGATGCAGAACAGGCCATGCCACTGATTAAACAATTGGCATATGAACAGGCAAACAAATGGTGCAAGGACGCCATAAGGCCATGGAAAAATAAGGATATGACTACTTACTTAAGAGTCTGTAAGGACATTAATGAGTCCACTGGAAATAGTGCGGCCTTTGTTGCAGCCCTTGATAGATAAACTACCGCACTTGCTGCAGCCTTAGGTCAATGAGGGGGTGGAAGACAGGAACTCCTGGGGCTTGTTTTACTTGTGGTCAAATGGGTCATTTTAAAACAAATTGTCCCTCTGGGTCTCCCTGGCATGGGTCAGGGCCTAAAATGTGTCCTCGTTGCCGGAAAGGGAATCACTGGCTTAATGAAAGTCATTCAGTAAGGGATAAAGAAGGAAATTTTCTATCGGCTAATTCTAAATTTCAAAAAAAACGGGGTGAGGGGCCCATCCCGGGGCCCACAACAAATATACGGGGTAATTCAACAAGTACCACGGCAGTGGTATCCACCAACAGAAAAAGGGATGAAACCCAAAAAGAAGGGCCACCTCAGGGAGCACAGGACTGGACATCTGTGCCACCTCCAGACTCGTACTAACGCCCGAAATGGGTGTACAGATGTTAGACACAGACTGGGATGGCAATATTCCTACAGACTCAGTAGGATTGCTCCTGGGCAGAAGTTCTTCTACTCTAAGAGGTCTTATAGTCCACCCAGGAGTAATTGATCCAGACTTTCAAGGACAAGTTAGGGCTATGGTTTCTTCACCCAAAGGGATTACAGTCATTTCTCCAGGAGACAGAATAGCACAAATGTTAATTTTGCCTAGCCAGCATTCCTTATGGCCTAGTAAGGAGACAACAAGAGGAGATAAAGGATTCGGGTCTACAGGCGGACCCTGGGCTAATTTTACTATGGACCTCCAAGATAGACCCATTATGCAATTAACAGTAGGGCATAAACTTTTTATAGGATTACTGGACACAGGAGCTGATAAAAGTATAATAAGTGAGGCAGTTTGGCCCAAAGGTTGGCCTATAGTTACAGCTAATCAAAATTTACAAGGGTTGGGAGTGGCTCAATCGCCTAACCAGAGTGCTGCTTCACTGTCTTGGAGGGATAATGAGGGTCATTCAGGGGTTTTCCAACCATATATTTGTAAAATACCTATTTCTTTATGGGGAAGGGATGTCTTAACTCAGATGAATGCTAAGTTGACAACAAACATTAATTCTAAACCTGCAACACGTATGATGAGAAAAATGAAGTATAATAAAGGTCTAGGATTAGGGAAGGAACAACAAGGGTCTTCACAGCCCATCCCCCTTCCTCCTCCAAAAAATGATTTCAAAGGGCTGGGTTTTATGTAGGGGCCACTGTTATTACACCTATTCCAATAGTTTGGAAAGATGATAAGCCGCAATGGATTCCACAGTGGCCCTTAACTACAGAAAAATTACAAGCGGCTCATAAATTAGTACAAGAACAAGTACAGGAAGGTCATTTACAACTTTCTACTTCCCCCTGGAATACACCCATCTTTGTCATTAAAAAAGGTCTGGAAAATGGAGATTATTACATGACTTAAGGGCTATCAAAGCACAGATGTTTCCTATGGGTCCTCTACAACGGGGATTGCCATTAATCACAGCCTTACCTAAAAATTGGCCCACCATTATTTTAGACTTAAAGGATTGTTTTTTCTCAATTCCATTACATGCAAAGGATTGTTGGCGATTTGCTTTTACTTTACCTTCTCTCAATCATGCACAGCCTGATCAAAGATTTGAATGGACTGTACTGCCTCAAGGCATGACTAATAGTCCCACTTCATGTCAGATATATGTAGACAGAGCCTTAAAACCTACAAGGGACACTTTTCCAGATTTATTAATTTATCATTATATGGATGATATCCTTATCTGCCATAAAAATAGACGGTTACTAGAAAAGGCTTTACAATTCTTAATATCTACTCTACAACAATATGGTTTAAACATCTCTCCAGAAAAGTTACAAATGGGAGAAACTCAAGAATATCTGGGCACTAAACTTACGGCTACTATGGTAAAGCCACTAAAATTAACTATTAGAACTAGTGAACTTAAAACTTTAAATGACTTTCAAAAACTTCTTGGAGATATAAATTGGATTAGGCCATATTTGAAAATTACCACAGGAAAATTAAAACCTTTATTTGATATACTTAAGGGAGATCCTGATCTTTGTTCCCCGAGGATCCTTACTCCAGAAGGACAAAGAGCTCTTACATTGGTGGAACAAAGATTACAGTCAGATCATACAGAAAGATGTGATCCATCCCAGCCTCTAATGTTAATCATTATTCCAGAACAACATAGTCCATATGGAATTATATGGCAAGGAGGACCTTTATAAAGTATTAATCTCCCAGCATCGCCTACAAAACAGTTACAGACATTTCCAAAAGCCACAGCTCAGTTGATATATAAGGGGTTAGAAGCCTGTGTTACAATATTTGGAAGCCACCCTAAGATTGTTATTGTCCCCTATACCAAACTTCAAATACAGTGGTTAGTTCAACATGATGACGATTCGGCTGTTTTACACTGTTCAACTACAGCAACTTTTGATAATCATTATCCTAAACATCCTTGGATACAATTTTGTAAAAACACTCCTGTTATATTCCCTAAAATTACCAGAACACAGCCTTTGCCAAATTGCCAAACGGTCTTTACTGATGGTTCAAAAAATGGAGTTGGAGCTGTAATAATTGAAAATAAAACAAAAACTATAATTCTTCCTCCTTCATCTGCCCAAGTAGTAGAACTTGCTGCAGTAGTTTTAGCTTTTAACATTATGATAGAACAGCCTTTCAATCTATTATCTGACAGTCATTATATAGTACAATCAGTGCCTTGTTTGGAGACTGTTCCTTATATCCCTGATGGGTCCGCTGTTGCTCCTTATTTTCGTACTTTACGTGCCTTAATCTTGGACCGCAAGTATCCTTTTTATGTAGGACATATTAGAGCTCATTCTGGACTGCCTGGTCCACTTGCCGGAGCTAATGCTGAAGCTGATAGGGCAACAAAAACTGTTTTTGCTTTTACTATGTTAGAACAGGCTAAAATGTTCCATACCCAATTTCATGTTAATTCCACCACCCTTAAAAGAAAGTTTAATATATCTAAAGATGCTGCCAGACAAATTGTTAAAACATGTCAACACTGTGCTCCTCTATTGCCAGTACAGTCTGTTGGAGTAAATCCAAAGGGACTATTACCTAATCATATTTGGCAAATGGATGTTACTCATTTTTCAGAATTTGGAAACCTTAAGTATATTCATGTTTCAGTAGACACCGCTTCAGGGGTGATCATGGCCTCTGCTCACACTGGGGAAAAAGTTAAAGATGTTGTACAACATTGCTTACAAGCATTTGCAGCCTGGGGCGTCCCAAAAATCATTAAAACTGATAATGGGATGGCTTACACATCCAAAAGTTTTCTTCAATTTACACAAAATTTTAATATACAGCTCATCACAGGAATTCCTTATAATCCTCAAGGACAAGGTATAGTGGAACGCACTCATTTAACGTTAAAAAATTATCTAATAAAACAAAAAGGGGGAATAGGTGCTGACTTTAGAGCACCTAAAGATAAACTAAATCTAGTACTTTTTATTTTAAATTTTTTAAATGTGTTTAAGAATGGACATACGGCTGCAGAAAGGCATGCTAATCCCACAAGTACTCAAGTGTGGGTAAAATGGAAAGATATTCTCACAGGAACATGGAAAGGCCCAGATCCAGTTCTTCGGTGGGTCCGAGGGTCTGTTTGTGTTTTCCCGCAGGATCAACAAACTCCGGTCTGGATTCCTGAGAGACTGACCAGAACAATACAACATGAGAGTGACAACAATAAGGATACAACTGGACAGCCAGACTCGGAACTTATGGGCTATAGTTAGAGTTTGGCCATATCCTCTGCCTTTAACTAATACCTCCTCTTTATTCCCTCCCATATTTAGCACTAATGCTTCTACGGGATTGCCTATACCAGCTTCTCCTGTTCAACAAGGGTTCTTCTTCACTCCCAATTTTAATGATAATTTTACAAATAATGATGTTCATTTAGGCATGAGACGTGTCAATCCTTCTACAGCTGGCTACTCTTCACTTAGACCTCAGGATATACTAATTTACAACCTTTCTTTGCTCTCTTAGGAGGACCAGAAATATTACGTTTCCACCTACGCCAGTTTGTGTTTTTTCCCCCCTTTTATGTTTTTGCTAACAAACAAAAAAAATGTTTCTCTCAATCTCTTTCAATGTTGGAATGCTTCTAGGTTCTCATGATCAGTCTTAATGCGTATTCCTACCTTCCTACCAGTCCCAGTCTTTGTTACAGATACAGAACTGCCAGTGCTATTATCAAGAAACAGAAGAGATCTTGGCATCACAGCAGTTGTGATCACTGCCATTGCAGCCTCTGCAGCAGCAGCATTGACACAACCATACAGACAGCAACAACAATCACTTGGCCAAAAATACAGCTGCAGCCTTACAGACTAAAGAGACCCTAAACCAACATCTACTCAGCAGACAGTGGATCAACACTTAAAAGCAGGGATTCTTTTAGTAAACCAGCGAGTGGACTTACTTCAAGAACAAATGGACATTTTGCAGGAACTGTTAAACGTGGGATGTATTTATCATCTGGAGGGACTGTGCGTTACACCTGTAGCTTACCATAACTTCAGCTATGCAGCAAACTTGTCTAGAATCTTGTCTGTTCAGCTACGTACCAACTGGTCTTACGAATTTGATAATCTTACTGCTATTCTTAGATCTCAAATTGTTAGCCTTAATGCTACTAGAGTTGATGTAGCTCCAATGTCTGAAGTGCTAAGTTGGCTATCCTCTTCTTTCAGTTTTGTAGAACAATGGGCAGGTATGGGAGCCTTTTGTATGCTCATGGTTATTACTGTTATCTTCCTCACACGCTTTATCATGCGCATGCGCCGAGATCAAGCTAGAGATCGTATCATCTTCCATCAGGCCATGGCTGCCCTAGAGGCCGGCAGTTCCCCACAAGTATGGCTCACGATGCTGGACCGCTAGCCAGACGGGTAAGGAAGGAGGTGACTCCGTACCAACCTAAGATAGGAGCTGTAGCATGCTCTGCAGTTATCCGATGACGGGTAAGGACGGTGGTTGACCACTCCGCCTAAGACAGGCACGGTCCCGAGCTTTCCTTTTCTTTTTAAAAGAGAAAAGGGGGAACTGTCGGGGTTTCGGCCGGACCCCTGGCCCTAGGTGTGGCAAGGCTAAGATGGCGCCTGGCAGGATGCCAGTGTGGTTGAGTGTAGCTAGCTTGTGCGCAAACAACTGATGTCGCTTGAGGAAGTTTCAGTGATTGGTTGAGGCCCCCTCATGATCACTGCATGCCTGTATATGCTGCCTGTATCTGTCCACGCTCTCCCCTCGTGCTCTGTATGATGATTGGTCGCTTGGGGGCATATAGTGAGGTGTAGCTTCCCCCAAAAGAGGAAGAAGAAGCGAGAGAAAAACCATGGCAGATGCGCGCAATAAAGAGCTGAAAAGAACCAGGTGTCGTGTCTCTCTGCGGGCAGGGAGTGCGATACTATTGCATGGTAATATAAATAATCACAATTAATTGAGCTATGAGGGATACTTTGGGGAGATTTAATGGCACATGAAACCAAACTTGAATGTGCATTACACCAGTAAAATCACAATCAATTACTCTAGGAATTATAATTTTTCTTCTTTAGTGCCATGGAAGTGGGCAAAATTAAACCAAAGGCATCTCTGGGGAGAAGTCCTTGATTTGGGTAGTTTACAAACTTCCCCAGGAACACATATTTGAGCAACCTCAGTAGTAATCAAATCTATACCTGTGCTCCCTCTGGTGGCATGAAAGAATTTGTGGAAGGAGCTTCTGTTTGAATTAGAAACATTTGTGAAGGAGACATCTGCATCTGCAGTTAAATAGGATTCTCCCCCTTTGGCCCTGGGTGGGGAGGTGACCCATAATTGGACTTTGCATTATTTAATCTAAGGGGACAGACAACCAATGCATGAGTTTTCCCTTCAGCAGCTGCCTGCCTCATACATTCAGAGAAATGAAACTGGACTGTGGGAAAAGAAGGAAGAGGATGAGGTATGTGAGAAAATCTTCATTTGTAGAATTCTCACAGACATTGGTAATGCTGTCATGGCTGCTTTTGAGATAGCATCTCGACACAATTACCAAGAATATAATACCAGTATAGTATCCATGTCTCCTCATGCACTTTTTTACCAATATCTTTCCAATCTATGTTTCTTAAGGACCCACTCTCCGGATACCATGGACAGCAAGAATCTATTTCAGACAGCATGGTAGTAAGATCAGCTTAGTTACAGTATGTTTAGGCTTACAAAACAGAAAAGGAAGTTCGGCCCAATGATGACATTGGGCATCAGACAGGGAATTCCCCATAGCTTACCAGTGGGATCTGTACCAACTGATGAGCAACACCTGCATGTATATTCCAGGTAGTAAGCTATCCCCTTTTCCTGTCAACACACCAAAAGTGTACCTGTGCACGAGCCAGCTGTAAAAGTTAGGTGGGGTGCAGCTGAAAATATTAAGGAGAGGGGAAATAAAGAGGCAAGCACACCTGATGGTGTACAGTAAGAAGTGCCTCCTGTGGGAAAGCCAGTTCAGTTTTATAAACTATTCCAGGGTTGTATCAAGTTACATTAGGTAACATAGTGCACTTAGCTTTGTGCATCTGTAGATCACATAAGGATTCCACCATCATCTCACAGAAATTCCTTAGAGGCCAGGCAAAATGAAGCAGTATCCAAGTTCCTGTAGGCTGCTCCTGATATGATAATAGGTGAAGCTGTGAAGGTGAAGCAAAATTTGGAAAGGAATGCCCAAAAATTAATATATGCAAGTAGCATGACCTTCCTGTCAGGAAGAGCTTATAACTACAGCAAGATCCAAGTAAAGAGATCCCCCTTGCTCTCCAATTAGCAAGATCAAAGGATAGTAATTCCCAATCTCTTTGGAAATAAGTTCTTTCAGTCAAGGGTCCTAGATGCTAATGAGGAATTGCAGGTGGAGTTATGTTTGCTTACCTGGGCATTTTTTTTTTCCTCTGAACCACCCATTGTTTCAATAGCCCTATTATTTCTGTTTGGAATGGGAAGGTTTGCTCTCTACCAGTGAATATTGAATTTTTGAGACTTGCTTTTGGTTTTCACAGTGGTTCACAGTCAGAAGTTTACCTTCGGTTTCAGATGAGATTGTGGTCTTGGACTTTGGGGAAATCCTGGAATTTTTAACACTGTGTAACCATTAGAGATGGCCTAAAATCCACTTGCATTGTTAAATGAACAAGAGTTTCGGGGGACTAGCAGGGGATATTATGCTTTGGAAGTGAGGTGTCTCCAAATTTTCCTGAGTAGAGACAGAAATTTTCAAAAGTAAAATGACTGGATTGTGAGAGTTGCAAAATAATCAGTTCATCCTGGTTTGAAGGAATTGACTGAGTGATATCTTTATGCATACAGGGCATTGCTGGAGAAGGTGGCCACTTGGATAAAGCCCTGGAAGCATTCATCTTCCTTGTATCCCCATTTGCCTTCCCTTTTTTTTTTTATTTCTTGTAGCTACATCCAGAGCAGTTTTTCTCTGCTGGGTCCTTCCTCAATGAGCTGACACCATGGGTACAATGCCATGGAATTAGTCAATGAGATTAAGTCCCTGAATCCCTGAGCCAAAATGCGCTTCCCCTAATCCGAGGTGTTTTTTTTAATGGGTTTTTTAATTATTTCTTTATTTTCTGACCAGGTGTTTTTGGTCAATAAAATGCAAAGCTGACTCACACAATTACTCAGCATAATCATACAGTGCACAGAATGTGTACCAGAAATATTAAAGATGCCAAAACATATGCGAACCAATAAATCAGTCACATTTTATTAACAGAATGAAGAACAATATGTCCACCACTGAATGTATTGATTAAAATATTTCTGACATATATATAGATAGTGGAATGTCATTCATCCTTATGGAATGAAGTAATGATACATGCTATAAGTTGGATTAATTTTGAAAACTTTAGGCTTAGTCAAGCCAGAAAAAGATATCATATATTGAATGATTATTTTGTATGAGATTTCACAGACAGGTAAAGATTCAGAGTAAACTTAGTGTTTTTCAGTGACTGCAATTAGAGTTAAAAGGTACAGTGTGTGTAAAGGATTTGACAGTTCATCTGAACTAATAAAAGTATTTGGGAAGAAGAGGTACTTGGAAGTTGTACAATTTTGTACTGTGGTAAATGACACTGAACTGATAACCATGAACCTTTACAGAGGTTAATTTTATGTCAGGAGGATTTCATCTGAATTGTAAGAGATTTTCTGCCAAACTACACACAGTTTTAAATGTTTCCAACTTGTATATTGGTGAAAGAGTGAAAGCTTTCACCACTCTTATGCCACCTGATCCCCATAAACACCCCTAAATCACACTGAGGTGAAGGAGGCAGAGATGAGAACACACAGTGAGTCCTTCACTCTCTCCTCAGTGCTACTCACTTCTCAGCAATGTCTTAGGGCATTGTTCAGCTGAGGACTCCCCTGGGTCATCCACCATTCATGCTGGCATGTGACCAGCTCTCTCCCCTGGGTTCTGGAGATTCTGCTGCCTCTTGGTGTGCTCGGCCTCCTGCTGTCTCTGCAGGCTGTGCTCTGGACCCCCAAGGGCTCTGCATCCTCTAGTTGGGCACCAGGTTCACATAAACCAGAGGTGACTGAACTCCTTACATTTCTCCTGTCACTGTGATGGCTGGACAGGTCCACCCTGACTGCAGACAGAGAAGCCAAGGAGAGACTCTGTTCTGTTCACCTTGGCAGCCTGCAATACTCAGGAGTGAGTAATTACATTATGTAAAGACACTAATCATTTAATTTTTTCCCTAAAACCCAGTGTTTGGAATAGCCTTACCCATAATTATGTCATCAATAATGTCTTTTGATCAATTACTACTTTAGTAGTATGAATGCACAAGGGGCGTTAGGTTTTCATTGTTTCAAGCCAGCCTGAACTTATCTGTTACAGAAGTGAAGATGGTCCAAAGTCTATTTGGGTGCTATTCATTTATAAATAAGTAGAATAAAATCAATCCACCTTACTGGTTAGTTATTAATGTGATGATATAATTATTGACTAATTTCTAGGCAGGAAATCATGTCATTTCTACTAAATGTGTGAAAAGATAAACACTACATTTTATAAAAGTCAAAGATATGTGACACTGTTGTGGGGGTGATGAACACATACTCATTTCCTGCAATTTAGTATGATATGCCAAATTTTTAAGAAAACAGACATGTGGAAAATAAATTAGAGGGTATGAAGAAGGTTACAGAGGAAAGTTGCATGTGACTCCTTTCGAGTTCCATAAACTATAATGGGAATATTGGATCATTATGTGACAGTAGTAAAAGGGGCTCTGCCAGCTGTGACAAGAGTGTCACTGAGGTATGAGTTTCAAGTTTGTGTCAGGGAGGAAGAGAGATGGGGATCAGATAGGATTGCAGGTAGACTGAGTAGGACCATTTCAACGTCATCATGACTCTGATATTAACAGCAACTTATTTGTGTCTGGCTACTCACCCCTGACCCTGGAAGACTCTCACACTTCAGAGGAATGCAGACAGGCTCAGCAGGAAGGTCACTTTTCTATGGTGTGGGTGTGGTTAACGTGGCAAGATGCTGAGTGGGACCCCAGTATACAAAGGGCAGAGGAAAGGGTGATGTAGGTGACTCATGTTTGAGCTTGTCTGAGCTGCTGGAGCAGTGTTATGCCTGTGAGGAAAAACTTCCTATTAAGGATTACAGTCAATGTCTTTTTAAATGATCATGATACCATTGAGAAGAAAGGAAGGAAATACAAAGTATCAATGAGACAAAGGCAAATTTTCCTAAGTACAAAGGAATCCAGCTTAATGCAGTAAAAACACTGAGAAGAAAACATTATTAACAGTGAATTGAGTTGTAAGTAATGTTCTCAGTTGTAATTTGTTTAAGAGAATGATTTTAGCTAAATTACAGAGCATTGAAAAATGCCCCGCCAGACAGGTGGCCCTGCAGAAAAGAAGGTGAGCAACTCCTGCAAGTACTCCTCGTGGGAGTCTTGGGAGGTCATGGTAGGCATGATGGAGGAACTGAGGACAAGTCCTGCAGGTCATGCCCAGACCCTGAGCTGCAGAACTGTTTACGTGCACTGGGGGATACACTCTGCCTAGAAATGATCAAACACAATAGGGACACATCATTCAATTTATCTTTCTAGTGCCTTTGAAAAAGCAATTTGGACTTTTCACCACTTTTTTCCTAAAACCTACTTAACTAATTAGGATACACTTTGAGCTAAAGGTACATGGCCTTTGCTCAAAATATTGTCATGAACTCTGAAATGATTTTGGGAAATTCACAGGATGATTATAGCTATTTGGTGCATTTAATAAAAAGTGTTTAAATCTGCTGAGTTCAAGGATCTGTATTGTCATAATAATAAATCTCACTTTTAATATAGCTTATTTATTCCATGCCACTTCATATCATGGCTTAAACTAAGACATATACTGGGAAGTAAAAATAATGAATGTTTAGAAATATTTTCTACTTAGATTATATCAACTAATGTTTGGGGGAGGCATTATTTGAATATAAGGAAGTTGTAATGACCTGACTAAATGGAACATCATTCTCTTCACATGATACTTCCATAATTCCCCATGTAGGTGGATAAAGCTACCTACTATAATCAAATAGCTATTGATGAGAATGATGTGCTGAAACAATGGTGCCTTAATGATTATAGTGCTATTTCTGCTTCTAAATCATGATAGAGAAAATTGAGTCATACTTTCTAGGCACATGAGAAAAAGTGGCCATAGTTTGTTAGAACCTTTGTGAAATTTAATTTTACTGAAATAGATTTTACACCCATTAAATGCAGTAAGCATATCAAATCATTCTGGACACACATGCTGCTCTACTTACATTATTTTGAAATGTTTTTAGAGTATAACAAACAAAAAACTACCACTCCATCATCTCTTGGTTATCATAATTATATTATAAAACAAAGATCTCATTTGTAATTCTCATTAGTTTATAGCATTGTGTTACTTTATGAAAATCTATGCCAAATTGTTCTGTGACATTCAATGTTATTCTCAATTTGCAAGCACATAAAATGCTATCATGATATAACAGTATGATGTTTCTCATATTCTGAAGTGCCAGGGTAAAAATTGTTTTATTACAAGAGAAGAGATACACTAACTTTAAAAATCTTTACATTACTGAACTATACTTTCAAATGTTTAACTTGGATAGAGGACCTAACAACCTCTGCATTCAAGTTCATCATAGTCAAGAATCCAGAGCTGCTGAAAATTGAATCAAAGCACACACCTTGAATGAAGCAAGGTGAATGTTGTCTTGAGGAATTGATTTAAACAGAAAAAAGCTATTTGCAGTTTTCTTCTATGAGTTGAGCACAATGTAAAGAATTTGGGACCACACCATGAATAAAAGGCATAAGAACACTGGCTTCTCTTGGTTCTTCCCTATCCTTTGAGTTTTCCAGACTGTCCTGGAAGAAAGTCATATATTCTGCATTATTTTTTAAAGGTGAATCATGTTCCACAAATGTTTTTCTTTTCTTCTCATTTACTTAAACCAGAATGAGTCCTACTCTGATGTATTTACAGAACTTTTTCTACATGTCCTATGGTTTGCCATATCACAGAGACTGGAATAGGTTGCTGACTGCAAGGTGGATCTGCATAGAGAGTGGCAATTAAGAGAATGTACATTTGACTCATGTTTATGAAAGCCCTGATAGGCAAAGCAACTAAGCCAAAAAAAAATTAAACATATGAGAAAATCAGGGGGGACCTTTCCTTTCCTTTGCATGGAAACACCTTGGACATGACTATGTACAGTAATAGTATTAATCATGTTTTTTGCTTCCTTTTATCTCTTTATCTTCCCAATCAAAGAGAATGTCCTGTAAGTGGCAAATTCCACCATGGTAACAGAATTTCTCCTCCTGGGCTCTCCTGATGACTGGAATATGAGTCTCCTCTATTTCATGTTATTCACAGTGACCTACCTGCGTACCTTGTTAGGGGACCTGCTCATCGTCACTGTCACAACTGCTGACCAGAACATGCACATGCCCATGTAATTCTTCCTCAGGAACCTGTCCATCTTGGACATGTGCTTCATTTCTGTCACTGTCCCCAATGCCTGTATCATCTCCATTACTGGCAACAGGGCCATTTCAGTGGGTGGCTGTGAAACCCAAATCTTCTTGATCTTTTTTGTGCATGTGTTGAACTTCTTTTTATCTCCATCATGACCTGGGACCACTATGTGGCCATCTGTGAGCCCCTACAGTACCCTACCATCATGAACCCTCAGTATTGTGTTCACATGACCCTGGCTTCCCTGCTAAGGGCCTGGTGTATGCAGTTGTGCACACTGGAAACACCTTCCAGCTGTCCTTCTTGAGTCAAAAATGGTCCATCAGCTTTTTTGTGATGTCCCCTCTCTACTGTGGCTTTCTTCCTCTGACACTACCAGAAACATGATCCTTATTCCAGTCTCTATTATAATATTTGGTGATGGCTGCTTTGGCTTAATAATCATGTCATATGTTCACACATTTTCTACTGTGCTGAAATCTCCCACCACAGCCTCAGTAAAGGCTTTCTCCACCTGCACCCCTCACATCCTCATGGTGTCCATCTTCCTCAGCTCCGGCACAGGTGTGCATCTGAGGCCTTTGACAAACTCTGACAAACTCCAGGACTTGATTCTCTCTGCCTGTTATACTATGGTTCCTCCTTTCTTAAATTCTCTCATCTATAGTCTCAGGAAAAATCAGGTAAAGGAAGCAGTGATGAGAGTGTTGGGAAGACAGTTTTTCTCTGGAATAAGTAAAGATGCATTTCAGCATTATTCTAATTTTACTGATTGAAGTTCATAATTGTATGTAATGTCCTTCACTTCAGGTCTTTACAAATTACACTGCCTACTCTATTATCAGTTGTTTTCATTTGGGTATGACGTGTCCCTCAGAAGCCCACATGTGAGACAATACAAGGAGGTTCAGAGGAGAAATTATTTGGTTGTAATATTCTCAACCCAATCAGTGATTTAATCCCCCTGGGGGATTAAGTGAGTGAGGTGTGACTGGAAGAGGTTAAAATTGGGTTGTGACTTTGTGGTATATATTTTTATCTGGACAGTGGAGACTCTCTGCTTTCTGATCACCGTGATGTAAGCTCCTTTCCTCCACCACCTTCTTCCACCATGATATTCAGCCTCACCTTGAGCCCTGAAGAATGGGGAACATCTTCTATGGATGAAGACCTCTGAATCTGTGAGCCTTCAAACAAACATTCCTGCTCTTTAATTGATCTGGTCAGATCTTCTGGTCCTATCAGTGAAATAGCTGCATTAAGCATCACTTGTTAGTATGTGTGTTTTTGTATAAAATAAATTTATGGGATTACCACATAATTTCCATGGATCCTTCTTAAAATGTGTAATTTTCTCAGTGCATCTTGTTTTTGGTGGGTGGCTACCTGGAAAGAAATCAGGGGCACCAGTCCACTGCGCCACATCCCAGCCCTAATTTTCATTTTATTTAAAGATAGGATTTCACTGACTTACATATTGCCTCACTGTTAATCAGGTGACTTTTGAACTCACCATCTTATTCCTTCAGTCACCCAAGTCACTAGAATTTCAGGCATGCACCACCATGCCTGCCTCAATTCATCTTTTAATGAGTATATATAATTCAAAATATTGGCTGGAATTAATTAAATTTTCATATATGGAAGATTCATTGAATGTGTTGCAGCACCTATATTTAAATATGGTCATACAGGAAATTTTTACCCATCAAATCTGGAGATATTTACACTCACAGAACCAGTTCTTAATCAGAGCATTGTCAACAATATTTAAGAAGTACAATACATAATTTTGTCAAGTAACTATATTTAAAATATTCTAAAATCAAATCCTAAAGAAAATATCTCCAAAAATGTAAGAAAATCACAAGAATAATTCTGTCCATCTTCATCTGAACATGAAAAAGATACTCTTTGATCATGAAATAAACACAGGGCCATTGTCACCCAACCATCCTGACAATAAAATCCATACATGAGAGAAGAGAACCTTGACTCCCGTGCCTGTGAGGAATGCCAGTCTTTTTAGTTATGTCCATTAGTTTCATAGTATGATTGAACAATCCAGAGGCTGAGCTACAGGTCTGCTTAAGGGTGGTCTTCATCCCACTCACTTAAATTCTGTAAAATCTATGCTAATGTGTGATGCCTGACAATTAGGAAAAGAGGTACTCTTATTGGCTTCAGTGTCTGACCAAGTCAACTTTTAAATTATTCTCAGTTTACTGGAATTCATTAAGTAAATATCTATCTTTACTTGTTCCCTTGAAGCAGACTATTTTTTTTCTTACACAACAATTGAACACAGGGGCATATTCCCAGACTTTGTTCTGTTTAATATAGAGACAGAGTCTTGCTAAGTGGCTTAGGGCCTCACTCTGTTGCTGATACTGGCTTAACTCCCAACCTCCTGCCTTAACTCCTGATGCACTGGGATTGCAGGCATGTGCCCCCATGCCTGAACTGTGGCTCTCTTTCATCTCAAACAACTTATATCTCTCCAAATATTCTAGATTTCTCAAAGGATATGCATTGCCAAATATTAATCATAACTGACATATGCTCAATTTCAAGTTGGATAGGAATCAAGAATGAGAAAAAATATTTATGTCATATAACAATCAATACAACAAATTCCAAATTTTGAGAAACAATTTTTTCACCATTATACTAATAGAAAACAATTGGAGAAAAACATAAATGTATTTATTACCAAGGAAAATACAAAAACCTAAACCTATGTCATATATTATTAGAGGTATTTCTTAAAGGGAGGACAGAAGAAATAGGAACCAGTGAGCACCCCAGCACTGGCTGATGCTAGAAGCCTTGCCCTCCAGTAACAGGATCCAATCACAATACAAGCTCCATCCACAAGTTCTGCCCAATGGCTTTGGTTTCTCACTGCTAGAGCAGAAGGACCTTCAGAGAACCCCAGGTGAATTCTGCAAGCTCAAATTTTATGTGTATTTCCTCCAAATCTATAGCTTACTGAACCTCAATAAGTGACTTTTATCAACAATTGTTGACTTGGTAGGCAAGTAAATTGAGTAAATACTTAATGTATGAATTTTGAAGGAAATTAAATTAGAAGCACCAACCATAATGATATGTTTTCATCTTGACATAGATTTTGGATATTTAACTTCTGTTTTAAACTGAAAGACTTGGTGACACAGGAAATGAAAAAAAAATAATGATATATGAACTTCAAAATATCTCACATCTTTTGTCACATAATTGAAAACTCTGTGGGTATGTTGGTGTGGCATGAATTTTGGCAGAATTTAACAGAAACATTTACTTTGTTTACTGTTCTCAAAACAGGAAAATGATTTTGGTGATATCTATTAAGGCAAAAGTATCTATTGGAAAGAAATCTCTGAATAATCAATCTACCATTATAAGGGGATTGTATTTAGTATTTGTTAGAATCTATTTCATGATTATGTTTGTGAGTACTGTATAGAATCAAAACTGCAGAAGACAAAAGCCTTGGAGCAGCCTGTAGTTAGAAATTTGATCAGAGTTTAACCTCAAAAGGATAATATTGCCACATAATCAATACAGCATTTTAAGGTAATATTTATGACTAAGAACATAAAGCCAAAATGAGCAAATTATTCCAAGTTTCATAAAGTCTTTAGAATATTTTTATCAATATCATAGACATACACCATTTGAAGAAAGCAGTTATTTTTGTTAGTAGAGTTAAAAACTATAATGGACAGAGTTTTAAATGAATCATTTTAAAAATTGGGCCAATGGAATTTATGGTTACGAGGAGATTTCAGACCCTAAAGACCTGCTAAATATGTCACATAGATACAGTTGGAAAGAAGAGGACCATATCTAAGGAATTTCAAGTCCACACACATTCCATATTCACTGATGAAATAGGGAAAATTCTCTTGAGAAGTGTCTTGTGGGCACCCTGCTTCCACAGGGGCCAGCAAGTGTTTTATCATGCTCAGCAATAAAGATATTCAGATATCACCATGGCAGTACTTTCAGGAATACCAGTATGGTGAGCTGGCAGCAGACATCTATGTGGTTCTGACTCTACAAGATTACAGGGTGCTCAAATTAAGGGGTCATGGAGGCTTCCACCATCATTTCAAAGAAAGGCCCAGGAGACCAAGCAAACTAACAATTTCTGAGACCCTGAAGTTTGCCCCTGACATGGTGAAATATGAACCTCTGAAAGTGTGCAAAGTTAGAGTGGAATCTCTGGGAATTAACACATGGAAGTAGCATAGACTCTTTGCCAAGTAAAGCTGCTGGCTGCAGAGAGTAGCAAAGAAATACAAAACCCTTTGCTCTATAACTTGCAAGGCCAAAAGTGCAGGAATTCTCAAGCTATCTGGAAATAGCACATGCAGTTAAGGGTCCTGGATGCCTTATGGTGAATTACAGGTGGACTTGTGTGACCTGTTTGCTCAGTTGATTTTGGTATTCCTCAGGCCTCATCAATTTTTTTTTTTTGCTCCTAGTGTTTCCTTTTATACTTGGAAGGTTTGCTGTTTTCCAGTGGATATAGGAAGTATGTAACTTGCTTTTGATTTTTACAGGGAATCACAGACAAGAGTTTATCTTCATTTTCAGTTGATATTTTGGACTTGTACTTTTGGAATGCTGGAATTGTTATGTATAAGTGACACCTGGAGATGGACTGAATTCATTTTGTATTGTTAAATGGACATGAGACCAGGGGGACCGGCAGTGAATGATATGGATGGAATGTGAGGTGTTTCCCAGTAGTCCTCATGTTGACACATAAATTTTCAAAGTTATGTGATTGGATTGTGTGAGTTACAACCCATCCAGTCACCCTGGTATAATGACTTGACTGGGTGTTAGATTTCAGTAGGTGGTGGCATTGCTGGAGAAGATGCCCACAGAGGTTAAGCCCGGGAATCATTCATATACTTTTATTTTTTTCTGGTTTGCTTTAGAATATTGG
The DNA here is from genome assembly GCF_902686445.1 of Sciurus carolinensis. Classification (NCBI taxonomy): domain Eukaryota; kingdom Metazoa; phylum Chordata; class Mammalia; order Rodentia; family Sciuridae; genus Sciurus; species Sciurus carolinensis. Next base: position 5,217,849 of record NW_025920112.1, read on the forward strand.
ACATCTTTCTAATATAAACTATGAGAAAGCAATTCCAAATTAAAGGAAGAGATGCTTTAAGGGTCAAGATTAATGTTATCCATTATTATCATTAAAACTGACTGAAAAATCAGTGAATTGTTCTCATAGAACTTTGTACCCATGGGACATATAAGGATCAGTCCAAAGACATTGATGGAAAGATGAAGAAAGATGTACAATCGTAGCATGGGTTTCTGGGTGTAACTTTTTCCTTACTCACTATGTCAATTTTTTTCTCCCTGTCCCCTCAGGCTGTTTCTCTAGGTTAATATGGTGGAGATCTTGTTTGCTGTAGTAGAGAAAGTAAGTGACAGACTGAACCCACTGGAAATGTTGAAAAGCTTCCTGAATCACACCTGGCCCAAGCTTCTCCAGGAAAGATGGACAGAGGAAAGGAGGTTCTGGGACCATGTGAGGGCTTGGGATAGGGTTCTGGAAAGTACAGAGGAACTGGAGGCCCAGAGGGCAGGACAAGTCTGGATAGCAAACAACTCCTATGCCCATGAAAGTCTGCAGTGCCCATACAAGGGACAATAGCCCAAACCCTTTCATGCATATGTAGATGGAGCCATAGGGCAATGACAAAGGGGACTTGTCCTAACCTTTCTCCCATGTGGGACTGACCCATTCCCATTAAGTCCATGGTGGGTAGCCTGGGAGAGTGCTCATCAGGGTAGCCTAGTGATGGACAGGATACCATGGCAGGCAGACCCCATCTGCTTTCTGAGGTGAGTTGATTCCTCTCCATCCCTCAAAGTCTTTGGACATGCACAGAGCTGAAGGAGGACTTGCTGGCTGAGATCTTTGGCAAACTCCCTCTAGTGAGATGGGGCAAGGGTGGCAGTGTGGGAACTGCCTTGAGAAAGCATCTGAGTAAAGAATGGATTGGAATTTCCAGAGACTTCAGTGATGATATTTGGTATGATAGAAACCATGATTCAATGCTCTGACTTGGGGCTAATTTGCCAAATGAGGTAGTTCTATCCTGAACTCTCCTGGCAGGGTTGGTCTGGAAAGACAGAAAACAGGTCTTACCAAGACTCATGAGGATAAAAAGTGGATAAGAAAATCTAGATTTGGGCTTCAAGAATGCAATGAGTAAAATGAATCCTATGAAGGATTTGAAGTGCAGCCTGAGTTGATGGCACCTTCTATCAATGATTCTGATTCTGACATTGGCTTGGAGGCAGAGGTAGCACTCCCCTGATCTGTCAAACTCCCTAAGGAGATAGAGTAACCATTTGGAGGATGGACCTTGGGACATCCAAGGGCATAAATGTGTGATGACCACCCCTATGGAACTCAGCAGGGACCACAAAGTTCCAGACTCAGTTTGTTCTCAGAGCAACAAGCATGGCATGGAGTTTGGGGGCATTCTGTCATGGAGACAAGGACAGGGTTACAGGTCTGTCATCTTGGCCTGGGAATATTTGGAATTCCCCAGATTGGCAACCCTTCTGGAATCACCAGCTCCATCCTCGGTGGATAGGAGAGTGGGTGGGAGGGCAGCTTCACAAAGCGGGAGACACCATCTCATCTCTGTGGGACACCCTGCCCCTCTCCTGGGCAGGACCCCTGGGGAAAAACATGCGTGTATAGATCTTACTGTCCACAGAGTGAATGTTGCCCATTTTGTGCTCTCTGACCAACAACTCTCTGTTTGGCCAGGTTCACTTTTCAAAGAAATTTTCAAAGCACTTTTCAAAGCAGGCTCAACTCTGCTTTGGTTGAACATGTTCCTCTTGTGTTGTAGCTATGTGTACTGGTACAAATGTTGCCAGATAATCTCCACCCTCTCTACTTCCAACCACTCCAGCTCTTGGTAGTCACCATCTCTTCAACCCCCTTGAACTTGTCCTGGTCATAGAGGTCCACACAGAGCATGAGGTCATCACCAGCCTGTGTGAGCTTCTGATGTGAATGTCCTCCTCATTCTTGTTGCTCAGATTGATCTCCAGCTGGTGGGTCTTCATCTCCAGGTCTCTCTGCTTCTCTGTGAGGGCTTTCTGGGCCTTCTCCACAAATGCACAGCAGCTGGCAAGTTGCTTGTGGAGGTCACAGATATGGTGGTCACACTTTATCGTGTCTTTCTTGAAGTTCTCACAAAAGATTATTAGGGGCTTTTCTACTTTGCTGTGAAGCTTGGTGGAGAACTTGAGATAAACTCTTTCTTCATCTGCCAGGCTCTTCTTCACCTAAACCCATCCTTCCACCCAGGGAGCCTTCCTCCTGTACTGCCAAGGAATTCTGAGAGAGCTTAGCCAAGTTCTTTGCATAATCTTTTTCAATCTTTATCCTCTCTCAGACAAACTAAGACATTTCTTTCTGCATTTGTTTGCCTCTCAGTTGCTTTTGGAGCACCAGTTCAAATCCTGCCTCAGTGCCATTGCCTTGGGGGTCTTTCTTATCAGCCCAGAACTAGTCAGAGTAGCTCCACTCCATTGGCTTTAGCAACTACTTTCCAGACATTGTGTCTGGGTGAGGAAACATCACACAATTTATCATCTTCTCTGTGTGGTCAAATTAATTTTCAAAATTATATACTTTGTCTTCATTGCCTGAGGCTCTGTGTTCCAAATGGTCTCCTTGTTGATGCTACTTTCCATTGAATTTTATTTTGGTTTATTGATTACTTCATTTCAAAGATTTCTTCTCGATTTCTTTTCAGGATCTTCATCTCTTTATTTAAGTTATCTTCCATTTCCTGAAACAGCTCTGATTTCACTCTTCATATCCTTGTTAAAGTCATGGAGTGGTTTTCTTAAGTAAATTCTGAACTTCTCTTACATTTCCTCTACAGTGCTGTCAATGGAGTCTTTAATTGGAGCATTCTGGTTTGCTTGGAGTGCTTTATTCACCACTTTTTTTTCCATTTTGTTTGTGTGTCTTCCCATCTAGCCATAGGGGTCTGAAGCAGTATAGTTTCTACACATTAGACTTATCATGTCCCTGAAGTTTTCCAGTACCTCACAAATCTGGGTTTCATTTTCTATAGGCTCTGACACTCTGCAGTCGTTCCTGGGTTGCAAGCATTCCTCTTCTTTGCAACCCATTTCCCATTCCTGATCTTTGCTTTCTGAATGTCACATCCTGAACAACTTCCCTCTGCTGTGTCCTTCTTTAGTGTACCCACACCATGGGCACAAATCCATGGAACTGGCCAATGACAGAATAAAACTATGAACTCATGAGTCAAAATAAGTTTTTCTTCATCTGAGTTGTTTATGGACATAATTATTAAACATAATCATACAGAGTTTTAATTGTATACAACAGAAGTCAAAGTCGGTAAAATATATGAATAACAATATATCACTCTTATTATATTAACAGAATGAAGAAAAATATGTACAAAAATGAATGTGTAGATGAATATGTTTCCAGCATATACATGTAATGAATAGTCATTCATTCTTAAGGAATGAACTAAAGGTACAAGCTACCAGGTGGATTAGTAGTGAAAATATTAGGTATAGTTAAACCAGAATAAGAATCACATAATGAATGATTCTATTTATACAAAATTTAACAAATATTGAATTCAGATATCCAAAGCATATACTCATTTCCAGTGACAATAATTAGGAATAATACAGACAAAAAGTACAATGGATTAGATGGTTCATCTGAAGTAATGAAAGTATTTAGGAACAAGATGTAGTTGGAAGTTATACAATTTTGAAAATATGGTAAATAACACTGAGTTGATACCATTAACTCTTACAAAGATTAATTTTATGTCATGTGAATTCCATCTCAATGATAAAAATTTTGCCACTGAACTACAGAGAGTTCTAGAGGATTCTCACTTAGATGTTGGTGAGTGACTGAGAGTTTCTCATCTCCCTTAAGGTTAACTGATCCCCATAAACACCCATAACTCACACTGAGGAGGAGTGCAGAGATGGGAATACACAGTGAGCATCATCATTCTATCCCCAGTGTGATTAGTTGCTCAGTTAAAATTTAGGGCAATGTTCAGCACAGGAGTTCCCCTGTGTCTTCCATTGCCCATGCTGGCATATGGCCAGGTCCTCTCTCCTGAGCTCTGGAGGTTCTGATGCCTACTGCTGTGCTCAGGACTCGTGCTGTCATTACAGGAAGATCTCTAAGCTCCTAGGGTCCTACTCTACTGGCAAAGCACTAGGTTAACATAAACAGAGGTGACTGAGCTCCCCACATCCCACATGGCACTGTGCTGGCTGGACAGATCAACTGTGGTGCAGACTCAGTTGATGGGAGAAGCCAAGGAGAGACTCTGTTCTGCTCCCACTTGGAGATTGGACAATGCTCAGGAGTGAGTACTTGGCAGTTAGAGTTCAAACACATCTGAGCTTCATTTTTATTGCTCTCAGCAAATTGCAATCTCACCCAAGGGTCAGGTAGCCCAGGAACAAAAAAAATGGTTAATTCTGTGAAGAACACAGAAATACCAGAGGGTCCTTAAAATTCCATAATGCCATTTTCTATGATTGTCACGTTTGCAACAAGAACACAGAGACCTTGGGGGACATCTGCAGGGTGTATGCAAATAAAGTGTGTGAGAGTTCCTCATGTGGCTTCTGGTTGGTTTAAAATTATTTTCTTTAACTTACTGTTACTTATAATATATTCAGAAAATTCAAAGAATAGTCTACACAGAAATTCCAGAGAAGACAAATAAATACATTCATTTTAAAGCAAAAAGTATAACATGGAAAATATCTGATAGACAATAGGTAGGTAGACACCAAAGTATTTATATAAATAATATACCTTAAAATGTACCAGTTACTGTAGGAAAAAAAATTCAACATTGCATACAATTTTCATGGAACCATTATGAATTCATTCACCTCAACTTGATGTACTGATGAAAATTATGTTGTCTTCTCAACTAATTTTACATTTCTTACTACCAATATATGAGGTGTGACTGTGAGGAAGTCTCTGTCCAGTGGTAACCATACAAAAAATGAAATTATAAAATTCTGGAAGCATACTATGAATTTCAGAAACTATAAATATCACCTTAATATCTGTCAAAGTTTTAACAACAGTAGTAATTAATAATTTGAAAAATAAAAAATGTAATTTAGAAAATAATAGTTCTCTGTGACTTACAACCCAAATTACTGTTTGCAGTTTTTAAATGGCCTATTTATCATTCATTTCCTTATTTTAAGCACTATCTGGAGAAATACAAGAAGTGAAAATCCCAGTTTTCCCCACTTTTAGAGGAACATCTTGGGCAGTCCCTCTTCATGTTCCTGGCATTAAGACCTGTTCACCTCTCTTCAGAAGCATTTCCCTGCCTTTCAATACCACCTTTTATTTTATTTTCTCTTTGTCTAATTGTTTGTAGAATGGAATCTTTTGATAGGCATTTGTCTGCACTTAAATATTAATACTGTTCCGAATAACACTAAAATTATTGTGTAGCAGATATCCGAAATAAAGCATGTTTGATTTTTTAAAAAAATCTGTCTTCCTGAAGAAATGATGTTTGAAGTCTACTGAGATTGACTGAGGCTCTCTGTAGAAATTAGGGGGTGGTTCCTATTACTGTTTTTCCCATGTTACACATGAGGATGGATCAGTGCTCCATGATCCCAGATATCTGCTGAGACTGAAGAAAGAAGAGACAAAGTCGAATTCAGAAAATTTTTGAAACTACAATTAAATCACATAAATGAGAAGAAAAACAATTAAGATCATATAACTCAAACTACTTAGTGGGGAATGCACTAAGTTCTGTTGGAGAAAAGAACACAAAGTAGGGTATATAGTGTTCAACATGAAGGAAATGGCTCCATGATTCAAAGCACCTCCTGAATATTGAATACAAGTCTGCTTTTCCATCGTAGATTTCATACAAAAAAGAAAAGAAGAAAGCAAACCTCTCCTATAGTCCTGCAATTCACAGAAAGGGTGAGAAGCCTGACTCATGTTCATATTCATTCATCATATCACTCATCACCATCTGAATTTTTTGTATTTATTTGCATTCTTCTATAGTCTATTATCATATTTTTCTTCTAGAGTAATAAAATTATGTAAAATTCCAATAATTTTCTTGTTTCCCTAAACCCCCCATCTGGAATAGTTTGACCATATTTGTGTCATCAGTAATGTTTTCTGATCAATTACTGTTTTAGATCTTACCCTGCAAAGGCATGGGGGAAAGAGTATCCTCTTTTATTATTTGAAGAGTGTGTATTGAATCTGTTACAGAACAGAAGAAAGTTCAAAGTCTATTGAGGGGCTATTCATTTGTAAATTAGTGGAATAAAGTCAGTCCACATTAGTAGTTACTCAATAATGTTACAATAATTTTATTTATTAATTACTCTGCAGAAAGTCAGGTAATTGCTACTAAACATGTAAAATGATGAATATCACATGGTCAAAAATACAATGATGTGCACCAGTGTTGTGAGGATGATAAACACACACATATTAGCTGCAATTTAGTATAATATGTCAATATTTAAACAAAATATAAAAGTGGAAGAATGAATTAGAAATTATGAATAAGTATTGAGAGAAAAAGTGCATTTGAACCACCTCTCAGGTCCAGTGCATTCTCATCATTCGTCTAGTAGAAAAAGGCATGTCTGTCAGCTCTGAAGAGGAGGTCACTCAGGAGTGAGCTTCAGGTTTGTGTCAGGGAGGAGCTGAGATGGGGACCAGACACAGGTGACAGGCAGACTGGATGGGACCCCTTGAACTTCACCATGACTGTGAAATTAAAAGCCACTTGCCTGAGTAGGGCCACCAACCCCTGGCCATGTGGGGCAAACACATTTGCACAGGAGCCCAGACAGACTCAGCAAGAAGGTCACTCTTCAAAGAAAGGGTGTGATTAACATGGCAAGGTACTGAGGAGACCCAGGTTTGGGGAGATCAGAGGAAATGATGATGATGTTGATGAGGGATTAACAGATTAATTAGGGACCCTGCTCATCGTAACTGTTACCACTGCTGACCAGAACCTGCACATGCCCATGTACTTCTTCCTCAGGAACCTGTCCACCTTGGACATGTGCTTCATTTCCATCACTGTCCCCAATGCCTGTGTCAACTCTCTCACTGGCAACAGGGCCATTTCCATGGCTGTCTGTGCAAAGCAGATCTTGGTCATTTTTTGTGCATGTGCTGAACTTCTGTTTCTCTCCATTATGGCCTGGGGCTACTATGTAACCATCTGCCAGACCATCCAGTACTCTATGTCTATGAACCCTCAGCTTTATGTCTGCATGACCCTTCCTTCCCGGCCCAGGTGCCTGGTGTATGCAGGTGTGCACTCTGGAAACACATTCCAGCTGTCCTTCTGGCAGTCAAATGTGGTCCATCAGCTCTCCTGTGATGTCCCCTCTCTCCTGACACCACCAGCAACATGGTCCTTCTTTTGTCTCTGCAGTGGTGGTCTGTGGTGGTTGCTTTACTTTTATTACCATGTCATATATGTACATATTTTCTGCTGTGTTGAAATTTCCCACCAGAGAGACCTGCACCCCTCACATCCTTGTGGTGTCCATCTTCTTTATTTCTGGCACAGGTGTGTACCTGAGGCCTTCAGCAACCTCTGACACACTGCAGAACATCATTGTCTTTGCCTTTTATTCCTCCCTTCTCAAATCCCCTCATCTATACTCTCAGGAAAAAACAGATGGGGGAAGCTGTGAGGAGTGTCATGGGAATACAGTTGTTCTCAGGTAATAATTAGAATTAATTCATAATTATCCTAATTTCACTGAGTGGAGTTCTGGAGTAGAACAAATGCTCTTCATATCTTTTTTTTTAAGTTATACTACCTGTCATAATATCACCTGGCAAGAATCTGAGTCATTTTATTAAATAATTTTTGAGACTTACCACATGATTTCCATGGATCCTTTATAAAATGTGTGATTTTATCAATGCATCTTTGAATGCTTAAATATGATTCAACATATTTGCACAAATCCTTCTCATCTGTATTTATTAAAGATTCATCAAATATGTCACAGTACCTTTGTCAAGTACTTTCACAGAGGAAATCTTTAGCAATCAAATCAAGATAAATTACACTCCCATAATCTGCTCTTATTCAGAGGAAATGTCAAATGAATTTGTAAACAGTAATACATAATTGTGTCAATTTAATTATTTGAAAATATTCAAAGATCAAATCCTAAAGAAGTTCTGACCAATCTATCTGGCACATGAGAAAAGAAATAGTTCCTTGTCCATGAAGTACACAGTAGGCCATGGTGACCACAGCCCTTGGCCCCACAGTCTAATCCTTCCACTGGGGAAGAACACCCTGTGCTCCCTTGACCATGATGGACACCAGTCTTTTATTATGTCCATAAGTGACCCAGTGTGGACACACAACTAGGGGCTGAGTTGCAGGTCAGCTCTGAAGGTTTACCTTAAACACATCTTACATAAGTGATATCCATGCTAATGTGTCACGCATGAAAATTACGAAAACATGGACTGTTGTTGTCTGGCTAAATTGCTGACCTAATTCAACTCTTTGACTGCTCTCAGTTTACTGGACTTCCTAAAGGATTCATCTCTCTGTAATTGTTCCCTAAACCCTTGTGGCAGTGTTTGTGTTTTGGGTTCTTTTTGGGGTTTTCTTCTGATTTTTTATTTTTTGTTTTTGTTTGTTTGTTTGTTACCAGAAATTGAACCCGATGGCCCATCTCCTCCCCATTTTTGTATTTTACTTAGAGTCAGGGTCTTGCTAGGTTGATCAGGGCCTTCCTGACTTGCTGATGCTGACTTGGGAACCCCAACACACCTGCACTAGGCTCCTCATGCACTGTGCCTGCAGGTGTGCAGCACCACACATGTCCAGTTCAACCTTTCAGCATCTCCCACAGTTATTTCTCTCCAAAGGTTTTCATGTATTAACTGGGCTAAGCTTGCAAATTATTAATATCTGACTTATGCTCAATCTCAAGTTATCTAGGATTATTTATATGACAAAATGAAAAATATTTTATATAATATCACAATACATTAAATTCCAAATTCTGAATATCAATTTTGTTCAAACCTACATTAGTAGAAAAAAAAAGTGGAGAAAAGCAAACATATACTTAATATTTATTGATCTTGAAATAGATTTTGAATTTTTAATTTATGTTCTGTGATGTTATAAATTACCTGGGAAATTAGACCATGCATGTAATCCCAGCAAGTCAGGAGGCTGAGGAAGGAGATTGGTGAGTTTAAAGGCCCCTTCCACAACTTAGTGAGGTCCTCAACAATTCACTGGGATCTGGTCTCTAATAATACACAAAAAGAGTTTGGGAATGTGGTTCACTGAGTGTCCCTCAGTTCAATCCCTGAACAAAAAAAAAATAAATAAAAAGGTTGTTTTAATATGTTTTAATTTGAAAGACTCACTTGCAGAAGACATGAAAAAAGAATGTTGATATGAAAAGTTCATGATGTCCCATATCTTGTGTGAATAAAATTCTGTAGTTTTGTAGGTATGCTTTTTAACTTCTGCAGCATTTAGCAAAAACATTTACTCTGTGTGATAGCTTTGAACCAGGAAAATAATTTCTATAGTAACATCAGTTATGTCAGAAATGTATATTGGAAAGGAAGCTTTTCTAAAATATTAAGTCTACCCTATAAGGCAACTATATTTTATCATGCTTGTTAGAGCCTTTTACATGATTATGTTTCTCATTTCTTTGTAGAACATAACCTTCATAAGAAGAAAAACTTAGAGCAGCCCATAGCTACAAGTTTGATGAGAGTATAATAACTAAAAAAAAACAATGTAGTAACTTATTCTATATAGCATTTTAAGGTAAAGTTCATAACTAGAAATGTTATACAACAACCATCAGAATTTTCTATGTTTTATAAAGCCTTTAGAACATTTATATCAATACCATAGACAAAGAGAATTGTAAGAAATGAAGGGGAATGGGTATGGACTTAGGAAGAATAATAGAATGAAACAGACATTATTACCTCATGTACATATGTGACTGCATGACCAATATGATCCTACAGAATGTACAATCAGAAAAATGAGAAATTAATCTCCACTTATGTATGATTTTTCAAAATGCATAAAGGCATTCTACTGTCATGCATAACTAATTAGATCAAATAAAAATTTCAAAGCAGTGGTTTATATTAACAGAGGTAGAAAACAGATTTGATCAGAGTTTTAAAGGAATCATTTAAAAACCTGTGACCCAGAAAGGTGTGGTTGTAATGAGAATGCAGCCCCTAAAGAGATGCTAAGCATTTCAAACGGAAAAAATAAGAAAGAGACTGAGAGCATCTAGGAATTTGCAAGACCACTCAAATTCTTTACTCAAGGATGCACAACAGAAATTTTCTGAGATTTTGGATTTGACCTTTGGGGAAAGAGTGGAATTGTTAAAACTATGGGACCCTTGGAGATGGACAGAATTCTTTTTGTAATGTGAAATGGACTTGCAGTTTGGGAGTCCAGTGTGGAAACATTATTAATGGTATATGAGGTGCCTCCCAAATTTTCCTTCGTTGATGCAGGATTTTCAAAGGTAAAATTATTGGATTGTGAGTGCTACAACCTAAACAGGACATCTCAGTTTGAATAAATGAGTTGACCAGGCGATAGCATTCAGTATGTGGTGGCAGTGCTGGAGGATGTGGTCACTGGGGTGAAGCCCTGGAATCAGTCATCTTCCTTGCATCCCCTTCCTCTTTCCCTGTCTTTGCTTCCTGGTAGCCACTTCCTGAGCAACAACCCTCTTCTATGTCTTGCCCCATTGTGACAACACCATGGGCACAAAGCCATGGAATTGGCAGATGATAGACTAAAACTCTGAACCCATGAGCCAAAATGTGTTTTCCCTCATCTGAGTTGGTTTTTAGTTTGTTGTTGATCACTTGGTTTTCAGTGGGTATTTTAGTCACATCAATGTAAAGCTGACTGACACAATTATTAAACACAATCATACAGAGTTGAGATCATATATCATAGAGGTCAATGATGACAAAACATATGATAAACAATACATCAGTCACATTATATTAACAGAATAAAGAAAAATATGTCCACAAATGAATGTGTTGATTAAAATATTGCTGGCATATACATATAATGAAATGTTTTTCAACCTTAAGGATTGAACTAGCAGTACATGCTACAAGGTGGATTTTTTTAAAAAACATTAGTCTAAGACAAGCCAGAAAAGAAACATATGATGAATGATTCTATTTATATAAAATTTCAAAAATATGTGAATTAAAATATACAAAATATACTTAGTGCTTTCCAGTGAAAGCAAGTAGAGTAGAGATAGCAGGGACATTGTAGCAGATTAGACAGTTCATTGGAAATAAAATAACTATTTGGAAATAAGAAGTAATTGCAATTGTACAATTTTGCAAAGTCATAAAAACACTGAATTGTTAACCAAGAACTGTTATAATGGTTAGTTTATGTCATGTGGATTTTATCTCAATGATAAGAAATTTTATTGTGGAACTGAAAACAGTATTAGATATTTTCCACTTACAGGTTAGTGAGTGAGACTTGTTCACCATCCTTATTGTTAACTGTTCCCCATGAACAGCCCTAACTCACACTGATGTGAAGGAGTGGAGATAAAAATACCCAGTGAGCACCATCAGTCTCTCCTCAGTATTACTTGTATCTCAGTAAAGACTTTGGAAAATGCCCAGCACAGGAGTTCACCTGTGTCATCCACTGACCACTAGTATGTGGACAGGTCATTTCTCCTGGGCTATGAAGATACTGCTGCCTGGTGGTGTGCTCCCCCTCTCCCCTGCTGTCTCTGCAGGCTGAGCTCTGACTCCCAAGGGCCTTGCTTCCTGGCAAGGCACCATGTTCACATAAAGCAGAGATGAGTGAGTTCCCCACATCCCACATGGCACTGTGCTGGCTGGACAGTTTCCACCCTGACTGCAGACACAGTTGAGTGGGGAAGGCAAGGGAAGACTGTTCTGCTACCACTTGAGATTAGCAACAATCAGGAGTGACTAATTGGCAGTTAGCATTCAAATGCATCTGACCCTCATTTTTATTCTACTCAACAATTTGCAGTCTCATCCAGAAAATCAGTTAGTCCAGGAAACAAACTGTCAATTCTGCAAAGAATAACAGGTCCAGAGAATTCTTATAAACTCTGTAGTATTTGGTATGATTCCTAGTGCTTCATTAGTAATGTACCTGGCATGTCATGGACAAGTTCAGTGTTGGCAAGTACATCATGTAATAGTTCTTCATGTTACCTCTTATGTGTTTAAAATTATTCTTTTCATATTACTTTTACTGACCACATGCTTAGAATATGCACAGAATTATCTGCAGAGATTCAAAAGTTAACAAAGGAATGCATTCATATTAAGGCAAGAAGGACAAGTTCCCCAAAACCTGACAGATTATATGTTGGTAGACAAGTATTTAGCAAATAAAATATTATTTTTTCAGTGGCTTTGGAAGTAAAACTTCTAACATTTTATACAATTTTCATTGAAGCATTTTGAATTCATCAATCTCACATTTTGTCCTGATCAAAATTATGTTTACCTTTCAATAATTTTTCACATTTCATTCTAAAGGTATATCAGGTGCGATGAGGATATGGATCCCCTGGGAAAAATTGAAAACTAAAATTGATTAGCCTTTGGAAGCATATTATAAAGGTCAGAATGTAATAAAGTGCCCCTCAGCATTCCTCAATGACTGATCATTAGCATTAAACCAAAATAGTTAATAGGAAAAAAATGTAATATAGAAAATAGTTAATAACTGTGTTTTATAATCCAAGCAGCCCTTTTCATTTATAAATGCAATCTGTTTCCCATACACTTCCTTATGTTAAGCTCTATTAGGAGAAAGACCAAAATGAAAACTTCCAGCTTTCCCCCTTAAAGAAGAAAGAACTTGGAGTAGTCCCCCTTCATATTTCTGACATTAAACGTGTGTTACTTCTCCTCCTACTTCTTTTTCCTGACCCTCATGCTACCTGATCTTTATATTTATTTTTCAATCTTCTTATTTTTCTGGGTGCATTTTCAATGAATTTCACTCCATGAAGGACAATAGAGTTCTGAACACTCTAAAATTATTGAGGTCAAACTAGAGAAACTAAATCCTATTTATTATTTTAAAAACCAGAATTCATGGGCAATCCAAGATGGTGGACTAGAGGGTGACTGCATCTCCAGTCACTCCAGAACCCAGGATTCAAGAAGGGGAGGCATTGAGAGACTCAGACTAAAATAGAGCTACGGAGTGAGTCTCACTCACCGGATGAAGCTTGGCCTGGGCAGCAGCCCCAGATGGGGGGCTTATCAGAGCAGAGCAGGGCAGCTAGAGTCTTCCCCAGGGAGCCCTGCTCACTCCGGTGGTGGGCTCCTCTCACATGGCCAGCTTCTCAGAACAGGCCACCTAGTGAGAGCCTTTCTGCACAGAACCAGCTCCAAGTCCTGCCAGTGGTGAGCTCCGGCCCACATGCAGCTTCAGGGACCAGGACAGTGCAGCCAGGGACTTCCCCAAGCAGCCCGGCTCCCTCCAGTGGGAGGCACCTTTCAAGGATAGCTTGTCGGAGAAGACAGCCCAGTGAGAGCCTTTCTACACAGAGCCAGTCACAAGTCCTGGAGCCAGAAGAGAGCTCCGACCCACAGGCAGCCTCTGGAACCAGGGCAGGGCAGCCAGAGACTCTCCAGGCAGCCTTGCCCCGTCCGGCCACAGGCTCTTTCCGTGGGGCGATCCAAGATGGCAGACTAGAGGGTGACTGCATCTCCAGATGCTCCAGATCCCAGGATTCAAGAAGGGGAGGCATTGAGAGACTCAGACTAAAATAGAGCCACAGGGTGAGTCTACCCCTCAGGGTAAAACTCAGCCCGGGCTGCAGGCCCAGTCAGGGGTGGCTTTTCAGTGTACGGCAGGGGAACTAGAGTCTTCCCCAGGTAGCTCTGCTCCCTCAGGCGGTGGGCTTCTTCCACACAGCCTGCTTCTCGGATCAGGCTGCCCAGTGAGAGCCTTTCCACACAGAGCCAGCTCCAAGCCTTGGAACAAGTAGTGGGCTAGGGGCAGCTTCCTTCAGAAGCACTGCATTATCAAATTCCACCAAGATTTCAGGCTACTGAAGACTGGGAGGTGATATACTGGGAATCTACAGGGAAACTATAAGTCAATAGAGGAAATCTGAAATATCTCAGAGTCCCACTGACATCTGAACAATATGAGAAAACAAGGGAAGAAAATGTCCCAAACAAACCAAGATACTATATCGATAAAACCCAATGACAGGGAGTTTCAAGATGGCGGACTAGAGGGCGGCTGCATTTGATGTTGCTCCAGGACTCAAGATTCAAAAGAGGAGATAGTGAGTGACTTGGGACCAACTCAAAGCCGCCGGGTGAGTCTCTCCCATTGGGGAGGCATCCCCGGATGGGGTGGTAGCCCCGGAACGCAGAAAACTTTGTGAAGTAGAGTTGCTCGGCGAGACGCCCCTCCCCCCGCTGGAGCGGTAAACACGGACAGCGGGGAACTTTGCAGAGGAGGCCGCGCAGCACAGCGCTTGGTTTCAGAGCAACCTGCCGGGGCTTCAGCGGCTGCCAGAGGAAGAACTGGGTGGCGAGCTATTTGGACTCAGCAACCGCCTGAACAACAGGGGGTGCTGTCCTGAGGAGGTGGAGGTGCGCAGTGAGTTGCTTGATCTCCAAGCGCCCACAGAGAACACTGGGTGGCTGCCTGGAGGAAGAGGCGAGCGGCGGGTCACTGGGGCTTGGAGCATATGCACGAGGCTCCAAGTGGCTGCTCAGAGGAGGGGTCGCATAGCCAGGTGATTAGGTGCAAAGCATGGTCCGGTCCGGGGACCTAGGTGCCTTTTGTTGAAAGAGCTACACAGAGACAAGCTGAGGGGCGGAGTGAAGGTTCCAGGACTGCGGGCAGCTTCTCTGAGGAGGGGCTACCTAAGGAGACTCGTCTGCGAAGGGCAGGGCTCCCAGGCCCAGGAGGTAGGTCCGGGTCCCTGGGAATGTTGCCTGGGAAGGCTGCCCTGCCCAGGCGATAGTTGTGGACTGAGGGGAACCTCTAGGAGGGGAACTGACCAGCAAGACCTCCCCATCGGGTGAGTCTTTCCCGCCCGGTGAGGATTTCCCACAAGGACGGTAAAACCAGAGACACAGGCCCAAACAGGCCTTGCATCAGCCCACAGCCTAGTTCCCCTTTGGATGACCATTGGTCATCAAGTAGAGGCACCTCTGCCCACTAGCAGGGAATATACCCCACCTGAAGACCAACACCCCTAGAGAGGCAGTTTCCTTTGGGAGCACCCCAGTATCAACTTCCTCTAAGACTGCAGGCTATTGAAGGATAAGAGGAGATACACTAGCAATCTTCAGGGACATTATAAGTCAATAGAGGAAATCTGCAACATCTCAGCAGTCCACTGAAACCTGAACGACATGAGAAAACACGGGAAGAAAATGCCTCAAACAAATCTGGATGTTACATCAATAAAAGCAATGACAGCATGGCAGAAGAAATGTAAGAAAGGGAGTTCAGAATGTACATAATTAACATGATAAAGGAAGCAAACGATGAAATGAAAGAGCAAATGCAGGCATTGAATAAACTCACCAATCGACAGTTAAAAGAGCAAATACAGGAAGCAAAAGACCATTTCAATAAAGAGTTAGAGATATTGAAATAAACAAACAAACAGAAATCCTTGAAATGAAGGAAACAATAAACCAAATTAAGAACTCCATAGAAAGCACAACCAAAAGATAGAACACCTGGAAGACAGAACCATAGATATTGAAGACAAAATATTTAACCTCGAAAACAAAGTTGACCAAACAGAGAAGATGGTAAGAAATCATGAACAGAATCTGCAAGAACTATGGGATATCATGAAAAGGCTAAATTTGAGAATTATTGGGATTGAGGAAGGCTTAGAGAAAACAAACCAAAGGAATGAACAACCTATTCAATGAGATAATTTCAGAAAATTTCCCAAATCTGAAGAATGAAATGGAAAATCAAGTTCAAGAGGCTTATAGGACTCCATATACAAAAAATTACAACAGACACACACCAAGGCACATTATAATGAAAATACCTAACATACAAAATAAAGACAGAATCTTAAAGGCTGTGAGAGAAAAGAACCAAATTACATACAGGGGGAAACCAATACGGATATCAGCAGAATTTTCAATCCAGACTTTAAAAGCTAGAAAGGCCTGGAATAACATTTTTCAAGCCCTAAAAGAAAATGGATGCCAACCAAGAATCTTATACCCAGCAAAACTTACCTTCAGATTTGATGACGAAATAAAATCCTTCCATGATAAACAAAAGTTAAAAGAATATACAAAAAGACAGCCAGCATTACAGAACATTCTCAGCAAAATATTCCACGAAGAAGAGATGAAAAACAAAGAAGCAAATCAGCAAAGGGAGGAGCTATCCTAAAGGAACTCTCAAATAAAGAGGAACCAAGTCGTGTCAAAAATAAACAAATAAATGAATAAAATGAGTCAAATGACCGGGAATACAAATCATATCTCAATAATAGCCCTGAATATTAATGGCCTGAATTCATCAATCAAAAGACATAGACTGGCAGATTGGATTAAAAAGAAAGATCCAACAATATGTTGCCTGCAAGAGACACATCTCTTAGAAAGATATACCCATAGACTAAAGGTGAAAGGATGGGAAAAAAATTACCATGCACATGGACAGAGCAAAAAAGCTGGGGTATCCATCCTCATTTCAGATAAAGTGAACTTCAAGCCAAAGTTAGTCAGAAGGGATAAAGAAGGACATTTCATACTGCTTAAGGGAACCATAAATCAGCAAGACATAACAATCATAAATATCTATGCCCCAAACAGTGGCTCACCCATGTATGTCAAACAAATCCTCCTCAATCTCAGAAACCAAATATACCATAAAACAATAATACTAGGTGATTTTAACACACCTCTCTCACCACTGGGCAGATCTTCCAAACAAAAATTGAACAAAGAAGGCATAGATCTCAATAACACAATCAATAATTTAGACTTAACAGACATTTATAGAATATACCATCCAACGAAGAGTGAATACGCTTTCTTCTCAGCAGCACATGGATCCTTCTCTAAAATAGACCATATATTATGACACAAAGCTAATATTAGCAAATACAAGAAGATAGAGACACTTCCTTGTATTTTATCAGATCATAATGGATTGAAATTAGAAATAAATGAAAGAGTAAAAACAGAAATTACTCCAACACCTGGAGATTAAACAATATGCTATTATATGATGAATGGATAACAGAAGATATTAGGAAGGAAATTAAAAAATTCTTAGAGGTAAATGAGAACAAAGAAACATCATATCAAAAATCTCTGGAACACTATGAAAGCAATACCTAGAGGAAAATTTATTTCATGGAGTGCATTCAATACAAGAAGTAAAACTCAACAAACAAACGACCTAACACTACAGGTCAAAGCCCTAGAAAAAGAAGAACAGAGCAAAACCAAAAATAGTAGAAGAGAGGAAATAGTTAAACTCAGAGCTGAAATCAACAAAATTGAAAAAAAAGAAACAATACAAAAAATTGACAAAATAAATAGTTGGTTTTTCAAAAAAATGAACAAAATTAATAAACCTTTAGCCACACTAACAAAGAGAAGACGAGAGAAAACCCAAATCACCAAAATTCGGAATGAACAAGGAAATATCACAACAGACACGATTGAAATACAAAACATAATTAGAAGCTATTTTGAAAATCTATACTCCAACAAAATAGAAAATTTCGAAGATATCAACAAGTTTCTAGAGATGTATGAATTGCCTAAACTAAACGAGGAGGACATACACAATTTACATAGACCAATTTCAAGTAATGAAATAGATGAAGTCATCAAAAGCCTACCAACAAAGAAAAGTCCAGGACCTGATGGTTTCTCAGCCAAGTTCTATAAAATCTTTAAAGAAGAGCTCATTCCAATACTTTTCAAAGTATTCCATGAAAGAGAAGAGGAAAGAACCCTCCCAAACTCATTCTATGAAGCCAATATCACCCTGATACCTAAACCAGACAGAGACACATCGAGGAAAGAAAATTTCAGACCAATATCCTTAATGAACATCGACGCAAAAATTCTCAACAAAATTTTAGCAAATCGCATACAAAAACATATTAAAAAGATAGTGCACCATGATTAAGTGGGTTTCATCCCAGGGATGCAAGGTTGGTTCAACATCAGGAAATCAATAAATGTAATTCAACTTATCAACAGACTTAAAGTCAAGAATCACATGATTATTTCAATAGATGCAGAAAAAGCATTTGATAAAATACAGCACCCCTTCATGCTCAAAACACTAGAAAAAATAGGGTTAGTGGGAACATTCCTTAACATTGTAAAGGCCATCTATGCTAAGCCCATGGCTAATATCATTCTTAATGGTGAAAAACTGAAAGCATTCCCCCTAAAATCTGGAAAAAGGCAAGGATGCCCTCTCTCACCACTCCTATTCAATATTGTCCTTGAAACTCTAGCCAGAGCAATTAGACAGACCAAAGAAATTAAAGGGATACGAAAAGGAAATGAAGAACTCAAACTATCCCTATTTGCGGATGATATGATTATATACTTAGAGGAAACAGGAAATTCCACCAGAAAACTCTTAGAACTCATAAGTGAATTTAGTAAAGTAGTGGGATATAAGATCAATGCTCATAAATCTAATGCATTTTTATACATAAGTGATGAATCTTCAGAAAGAGAAGTTAGGAAAACTACCCCATTCACAATAGCCTCGAAAAAAATAAAATACGTGGGCACCAATCTCACAAAAGAGGTGAAAGACCTCTACAATGAGAACTACAGAACACTAAAGAAAGAAATTAAAGAACACCTTAGAAGATGGAAAGATCTCCCATGTTCCTGGATAGGCAGAATTAATATTGTCAAAATGGCCATACTACCAAAAGTGCTATACAGATTCAATGCAATTCCAATTAAAATCCCAATGACGTACCTTACAGAAATAGAACAAGCAATCATGAAATTCATCTGGAAGAATAAGAAACCCAGAATTGCTAATGCAATCCTTCGCAGGAAAAATGAAGCAGGGGGTATTGCAATACCAGAACGTCAACTGTACTACAAAGCAATAGTAACAAAAACGTCATGGTATTGGTACCAAAATAGACAGGTAGATCAGTGGTACAGAGTAGAGGACACAAACACAAACCCAAATAAGTATAATTTTCTCATACTAGACAAAGTGCCCAAAAATATGCAATGGAGAATAGATAGCCTCTTCAAGAAATGGTGCTGGGAAAGTTGGAAATCCATATGCAACAGAATGAAACTAAACCCATATCTCTCACCGTGCACGAAACTAAACTCAAAATGGATTAAGGACCTTGGAATCAGACCAGAGACCCTGCATCTTATAGAAGAAAAAGTAGGTCCAGATCTTCAACATGTCGGCTTAGGACCAGACTTCCTCAAAAGGACTCCCATAGCACAAGAAATAAAAGCAAGAATCAACAACTGGGATAGATTCAAACTAAAAAGCTTTCTCTCAGCAAAGGAAACTATCAGCCATGTGAAGAAAGAGTGTACAGAGTGGGAGAAAACCTTTGCCAAACATATTTCAGATAGAGCACTAATCTCCAGAATCTATGAAGAACACAAAAAACTCAACACCAAGACTACAAACAACCCAATCGACAAATGGTCTAAGGAAATGAAGACACTTCACAGAAGAAGACCTACAAGCAATCAACAAACATATGGAAAAATGTTCAACGTCTCTAGTAATAAGAGAAATGCAAATCAAAACCACCCTAAGATTCCATCTCACCCGAATCAGAATGGCGATTATCAAGAATACAAGAAAAAATAGGTGTTGGCGAGGATATGGGGAAAAAGGTACACTCATACATTGCTGGTGGGGTTGCAAATTAGTGCAGCCACTCTGGAAGGCAGTATGGAGATTCCTTAGAAAACTTGGAATGGATCCACCATTTGACCCAGCTATCCCACTCCTTGGCCTATACCCAAAGGACTTAAAATCAGCATACTACAGAGATACAGCCACATCAATGTTCATTGCTGCTCAATTCACCATAGCCAGATTGTGGAACCAACCTAGATGCCCTTCAGTTGATGAATGGATAAAGAAACTGTGGCATATATATATAATGGAATATTACTCAGCCATAAAGAATGATAAAATTATGGCATTTGCAGGCAAATGGATGAAATTGGAGAATATCATGCTAAGTGAGATAAGCCAATCTCAAAAAAACAAAGGAAGAATAATCTCGCTGATAAATGGATGATGATACATAATGGGGCATGGGAGGGGTTAGTTTTAGGGTTAGAGTGAGGGTTAGGGAGGGGGGCAAGAATGGGGGAAGGAAGGACTGTATAGAGGGAAAAGAGGGGCGGGAGGGGTGGGGGAAAGGGAAAAATAATAGAATGAATCAACCAACATCACCCTATGTAAATTTATGATTACAAAAATGGTATGCCTTTACTCTATGTACAAACAGAGAAACAACATGTATCCCATTCGTTTATAATAAAAATAAAGTAAAATAAAATAAAAAAGTGAAAAAAAGAAAAACATCCATCCATTAACAAACAGAGAAACACCTATCTGATAAAGGAATTTTATCCAGACTATGTAATCACTACGTCAAAGAGATATCTGCACCACAATTTCAAAATAGCATTATTATAATAGACGAAATATTGGCTGATTCTAAATGTCTGTCAGTGGATAAATAGATATAGAAAATGTAGTATATCTACAAACTGGAATAGTAACTTTTTACGTTTATGTGTGGTACTGGGAATTGAACCCTGGGGCACTCTCTATGAGCATTATTCCCACCTTTTTATTTTGAATTTTAAGACAAGGTTTTACTAAGTTGACCAGGTTGCCCTTGTACTTGCCATTCTCCTGACTTGCCCTCCTGAGTCAGTGGGATTCCAAACATGCACCACTGCACTTAGCTGAATACTGTCTTAAGAAAGAAGGAAATCTGGTCATCTGAAGCAGCATAGATGAAATTAGAGGACTTTACATTAAGTGAAATAAATAGGACACAGAAAGACAAACACTACATTATCTCAATTATGTGTGGAATCTAAGAAATTTGAATTCATAGGAGTAGAAAGTAGAATAAAAAAAAATAACCAATGACAGCACAGCAGAAGAAATGTCAGAAAGGGAGTTCAGAATGTACATAATTAAACAATCAGGGAAGCAAACAAGGAGATGAAAGAGCAAATGCAGGCACTGAAGGAGGATATGAAAGAGCAAATGCAGCCATTAAATGATTGCAACAATCAACAGTTAAAAGAGCAAATACGGGAAGCAAGAGATCATTTCAATAAAGAGTTAGAGATAATGAAAAAAAAAAAAAACAGAAATCCTTGAAATGAAGGAAACAATAAACCAAGTTGAAAACTTCATAAAAAGCATAGCCAATAGGTTAGAACACCTGGAAGACAGAACCTCAGACATTGAAGAGAAAATATTTAATCTTGAAAACAAAGTTCACCAAACAGAGAAGATGGTAAGAAATCATGAACAGAATCTACAAGAATTATGGGATATCACGAAAAGGTCGAATTTAAGATTTATTGGGATTGAGGAAGGCTTAGAGAAAGAAACCAATGGAATGAACAATCTATTCAATGAAATAATAGAAAATATCCCAAATCTGAAGAATGAAATGGAAAACCAAGTACAAGAGGCTTATAGGACCCAAACCAAGGCACATATTATGAAAATACCTAACATACAAAATAAAGACAGAATTTTAAAGGCCACGAGAGAAAAGAATCAAATTACATTCAGGGGGAAATCAATAAGATTATCAGCAGATTTTTCAATCCAGACGCTAAAAGTTAGAAGGGCCTGGAACAACATTTACCATGCCCTGAAAGAAAACGGATGCCAACCAAGAATCTTATACCCAGCAAAACATACTTTCAGATTTGACGAAGAAATAAGATCCTTCTATGAGAAACAAAAGCTAAAGGAATTTACAAAAAGAAAGCCAGCATTACAGAACATCCACAGCAAAATATTCCATGAGGAAGAGATGAAAAACCATGATGCAAATCAGCAATGGGAGGACCTAGCCTAAAGGAATAGCCAAATAAAGGAGAAACCAAATCATGTCAAAAAACAAAAATTAGTCAAATTACTGGGAATACAAATCATATCACAATAATAACCCTGAATGTTAATGGTCTGAACTCATCAATCAAAAGACATGTACTGGCCGATTGGATTAAAAATAAAAATTCAACAATACGCTACGTGCAAGAGACTCATCTCATAGAAAGAGATACCCATAGACTAAAGGTGAAAGAATGGGAAAAAACATACCATGCACATGGACACAGCAAAAAAAGTTGAAGTATACATCCTCATTTCAGAAAATGTGGACTTCAAGCCAAAACTAGTCAGAAAGGATAAAGAAGGACATTACATACTGCTTAAGGGAACCATAAATCAGCAAGACATAACAATCATAAATATCTATGTCCTGAACGTTGGCTCATCTATGTACGTCAAACAATTCCTTCTCAATTCCAGAAATCAAATAGACCACAACACAATAATACTAGGTGATTTTAACACACCTGTCTCACCACTGGACAAATCTTCCAAATACAAATTGAATAAAGAAACCATACATGTCAATAAAACAATCAACAATTTAGACTTAACAGACATGTACAGAATATACCATCCAACAAAGAACAAATACACTTTCTTCTCAACAGCACATGGATCCTTCTCTAAAATAGACCATATTTTATGCCACAAAGCTACTGTTAGCAAATACAAGAAGATAGAGATACTACCTTGTACTCTATCAGATCATAATGGATTGAAATTAGAAATAAATGACAGAATAACAAACAGAAACTTCTCCAATACCTGGAGGTTAAATAATACACTATTATATGATGAATGGATAACAGAAGACATCAGGAGAGAAATAAAAAAATTCTTAGAAGTAAACGAGAACAAAGACATCATATCAAAATCTCTGGGACACTATGAAAGCAGTACTTAGAGGAAGATTTATTTCATGGGGTGCATTCAACAAAAGAAGTAGAAATCAACAAATAAACGACATAACACTGCAGCTCAAAGCCCTAGAAAAAGAAGAGCAGACCAACATCAAAAGTAGTAGAAGACAGGAAATAGTTAAAATCAGAGTTGAAATCAACAAAATTGAAACCAAAGAAACAATCGGAAAAATTAACAAAATAAATAGTTGGTTCTTTAAAAAAATAATATTGATAAACCCTTAGCCACACTAACAAATAGAAAGAGGGAGAAAACTCAAATTACTAAAATTCAGAGTGAACAAGGAAATGTCACAACAGACAAGGGTGAAATACAAAACATAATTAGAAGCTATTTGAAAATCTATACTCCAACAAAACAGAAAACCACGAAGACATCAACAAGTTTCTAGAGACATATGATTTACCTAAACTGAAAAAGGAGGACATACACAACTTAAATAAATCAATTTCAAGCAATGAAATAGAAGAGGTTATCAAAAGCCAACAAACAAAGAAAAGTCTGGGACCAGATATGTTCTCAGCCAAGTTGTACAAAACCATTAAAAAAGAGCTCTTTCCAATTCTCCTCAAAGTATTCCATGAAATAGAAGAGGAGGGAAACCTCGCAAACTCATTCTATGAAGCCAATATTACCCTGATACCTAAACCAGACAGAGGCACATCGAGGAAAGAAAATTTCAGACCAATATCCTTAATGAACATTGACGCAAAAATTCTCAACAAAATTTTCGCAAATCGCATGCAAAATTATATTAAAAAGATAGTGCACCACGATCAAGTGGGTTTTATTACAGGGATGCAAGATTGGTTCAACATCCGGAAATCAATAAATGTCATTCACCATATCAAAAGAATTAAAGTTAACAATCACATGATTATTTCAATAGATGCAGAAAAAGCATTTGATAAAATACAGCATCCCTTCATGCTCAAAACACTAGAAAAATTTGGGGTAGTGGGAACATTCCTTAACATTGTAAAGGCCATCTATGCTAAGCCCATGGCTAATATCATTCTAAATGTTGAAAAACTGAAAGCATTCCCCCTAAAAACTGGAAGATGGCTTGGATGTCTTCTTTCACCACTTCTATTCAACATCTTCCTTGAAACTCTAGCCAGAGTAATTAGACAAACCAAAGAAATTAAAGGGATACGAATTGTAAAAGAAGAACTCAAACTATCCCTGTTCGCTGATGACATGATTATATATTTAGAGGAACCTGGAAATTCCACCAGAAAACTTTTAGAACTCATAAGTGAATTCAGTAAAGTAGCAGGTAACAATATCAATGCTCATAAATTATACATAAGTGATGAATCTTCAGAAAGAGAAATTAGGAAAACTACCACATTCAAAATAGAATTGAAAAAAATAAAATACTTGGGAATCTATCTCACAAAGAAGGTGAAAGATCTCTACAATGAGAACTACAGTACACTAAAGAAAGAAATTAAAGAACACCTTAGAAGATGGAAAGATCTCCCATGTTCTTGGATAGGCAGAATAAATATTGTCAAAATGGCCATACTACCAAAAGTGCTATACAGATTCAATGCAATTCCAATTAAAATCCCAATGATGTACCTTACAGAAATAGAGCAAGAAATTATGAAATTCATCTGGAAGAATAAAAAACCCAGAATAGCTAAAGCAATCCTTGGCAGAAAGAGTGAAGCAGGGGGTATCGCAATACCAGAGCTTCAACTCTACTACAAAGCAATAGTAACCAAAACGGCATGGTATTGGTACCAAAATAGAAAGGTGGATCAATGGTACAGAATAGAGGACACAGACACAAACCCAAATAAATACAATTTTCTCATACTAGACAAAGGGGCCAAAAATATGCAATGGAGAAAAGATAGCCTCTTCAACAAATGGTGCTGGGAGAATTGGAAATCCATATGCAACAGAATGAAACTAAACCCCTGTCTCTCACCCTGCACAAAACTCAATTCAAAATGGATCAAGGACCTAGGAATCAGACCAGAGACCCTGCATCTTATAGAAGAAAAAGTAGGTACAAATCTCCAACTTGTTGTCTTAGTATCAGACTTCCTTAACAGGACTCCCATAGCACAGGAAATAAAAGCAAGAATCAATAACTGGGATAGATTCAAACTAAAAAGCTTTCTCTCAGCAAAGGAAACTATCAGCAATGTGAAGAGAGAGCCTACAGAGTGTGAAAATATCTTTGCCACTCATAATTCAGATAGAGCGCTAATTTCCAGAATCTATAAAGAACTCAAAAAACTCTACACCAAGAAATCAAATAATCCAATCAACAAATGGGCTAAGGAAATGAACAGACACTTCACAGAAGAAGATGTACAAGCAATCAATAGATATATGAAAAAATGTTCAACATCTCTAGTAATAAGAGAAATGCAAATCAAAACTACACTAAGATTTCATTTCAACCCAATTAGAATGGCAATTATCAAGAACACAAGCAACAATAGGTGTTGGCGATTGGATGTGGGGAAAAGGTATACTCATACATTGCTGGTTGGGTTGCAAATTAGTGCAGCCACTCTGGAAAGCAGTGTGGAGATTCCTCAGAAAGCTTGGAAAGGAACCACCATTTGACCCAGCTATCCCACTCCTTGGCCTATACCCAAAGGACTTAAAATCAGCATACTACAGAGATACAGCCACATTAATGTTCATTGCTGCTCAATTCACCATAGCCAGATTGTGGAACCAACCTAGATGCCCTTCAGTTGATGAATGGGATAAAGAAACTGTGGCATACGTATACAATGGAAGATTACTCCGCCATGAAGAATGATAAAATTATGGCATTTGCAGGAAAATGGATGAAACTGAAGAATATCAAGCTAAGTGAGATAAACCAATCTCAAAAAAACTAAAGGATGAATGATCTCGCTGATAAGTGGATGAGGATGTATAATGGGGGGTTGGATCGGTTAGCGTTAGTGTTAGTGTTTGGTTTAGGGTTAGGGATAAGGAGGGTGGTAAGAATGGAGGAAGGTAGGGAAGGTATAGAGGGAAAAGGGGTGGGAGGGGTGGGGGGAAGGGAAAAAATAACAGAATGAATCAAACAACATTACCCTATGTAAGTTTATGATTATACAAATGGTATGCCTTGACTCCATGTACAAATAGAGAAACAACATGTATCCCATTTGTTTACAATAAAAAAAGAAAAAAAATGGCATTCATAAAGTAATCACAATGTAGATGTGCAAGAGTATCCTGCATTCCTATGAAAGTTAGGTGATGATTCATATATTTATTGTGTTATATCCATGATCTGAAGTTCCTTTGAGAATGATCCATGAGAAAATAAGTCAAATTCAGAGAAAAGATTTTCAGGTTATGATTAAATCCCATAAGCAAAGAAGAACATAGATTACATTGATATGATTCAAACTACTTACTGGAGAATTTACTACAATATATATGAGAAACTACAACAATACGTGGTTTAGTAGGAAAAAATATAATCCCAGAACATGTCTCTGTATTTCTGTGCCAGCTTTGAAATCCAAAACACATAGTTAATTTTCCATCTCATATTTGACACAAATGCCTGGGTTTGATCAGTAATAACCCATGCAGTGTATGGGGGACACTAGCAAGGGTGAAAAGCTGCAAGGTGTTTATTAGGAATTTACCTTATCACCCATCACCTTCTGAATTTTTCATATATGCTTACACTCTTACATACTGTATTACAGTTTTTGTCCTCTAAAAATAATCAAATTACTAAAAAAAAATACTTTTCTTCTTTTCAAAATATCACCATATCCTTATCCTCCTAGAAAACCAGTTATATTTGTGTCATCAATAATGTTTTTGAGTAAGCACTGTTGTAAATAGACCTCATCTTGCAAGTGTACAGGGTGCTGGGCTTGCATGACCTCACCCCAGCCTGCACTGTGTGTGCTGCTGCAGTGAGAAGGGGCAGAGCCTGCTTGGGAGCTCTTCATCTGTCAATCAGTGGAAGAAGAAAAGGTCAGTCTAGGTGAGTGGTAGTGAACAATGCCACCAGGAATTAGTTAATTGACCACTGTGCAGGAAGTCATGCATTTGGTACTCAAAGATAAAACGATGAGTGATACATGGACCAAAAGATGTTGATTTCTAACACTACACAAAATCTGAGGAAAAATTGAGATTATGGAAAAGATTACAAAAAGAAGGAAGCATCTGATTCTCCCTTAAAGATCATTACATACAAATTGGAAAATTAAACATTAGATCATAGTAAAAAGCAGCTGGGAGCAAAAGGGTCCTTCAGATGGAAAGCCATGTTTGCTTCAGGGAGGAATGAGGGATGGGGAGACACAGATTGCAGGTAGACCCAGTAAGACCCCTTTACTTCACACTTACTGTGAAATTAGCACCAACCTACCAGTGTCATTCCACCCATCCCTAACACTAGGGGACACACACACTGTCAGAGGATCCAAGGCAGTCTTTGCAGAATGGTCACGTTTCTGTGGGTTAGTGTGGTTAATCTGGCAAGGTGCTGAAGAGAACTTCAATTTCCACAGGGAAGAGAAAATGAAGATGTAGGAGACATGGGGTTGAACTGGTCTCAGTTGCTAGAAAAGTGCTGCAACAATGAGCTAAACCTTCCACTCGGTGTGTAGAGTCAGTGTCTTTCTGTATGATTATGACATTGTGGAGAAAAGAATATAATGGAAAGTGCCAACAAGGAAAGGGCAAATGATTGTATAAACAGAGGAATCCTCAACTTCATGGTGCTGAACACAGAGTAAAAGCATACTAAGGTAAAATTAGAACTATAGGAGAATGTCAGCTGGGCTGGAACCTGGAGGATGTAAACACATTATAATGGTTCACTGGAGAAGAAAACTGAGCCCCAGTGGGGGCTGAAACTGGTCCAGTAGAGGTCAGGTAGCCATGAGCCTCAGGCAGAGTGGAGAACTGAGGGGAATCCAGGTGCAGTCAGGACACCTTAGATTGACACAGCACTGTACCTTCAGTCTGGAATGGGAAAGTTTGAATTCCTTATATGGTTTACTCATGAGAAAAATTTAATCATGTTCCTGAAGATAAATACTCCACCATTATATATAGATTCCTACCTGAAAATAGAAAAAAATAATTACAATATGAATTATTAATGATAATTTGTAATAATTGTGGATACAATGAAAAAATAAGTTTGGATTGCATTTATGGAAAATAAACATGTTAACTAAATAACAGAGCATTAAGAATCCCCTGTCAGACAGGCGGCCCTGCAGCAGAGGTGAGCAACCCCAGCAAGTGGTCTGCATGGGAGTCTCAGGAGGTGATGGAGGCATGATGTAGGAGCTGAGTACAAGCCCTGCAGGTCACTCCTAACACTGGGCTGCAGAGTTCCAGGCCTGCCCTAGGAGTTGCACTCAGCTTAGAAATATTTATGTATCAGAAAACCAGGAGTGACATTTCCTCTTCAGGGAAAGTAATTAAAAATTCAATAAAATTCTGTGCACGTGAAAATGTAAAGTGATTTGATTAATCATGCTTTGCTTTTACTTTCTTACACTTTATCTCCTATACAACCAATATTTCCAGTAAATGACCAATTCCTCCAGGGTAACTGAATTTTCCTCCTGGGCTCTCCTGATGGCTGGAATATGAGAGTCCTCTATTTCACAGTATTCCCACTGATATACCTGGGTACCTTGTTAGGGAATCTTCTGATCATCACTGTCACCACTGCTGACCAGAACCTGCACAAGCCCATGTACTTCTTCCTCAGGAACCTGTCCATCATGGACGTGTGCTACATTTCCATTACTGTCCCCAATGCCTGTGTCAACTCCCTCACTGGCAACAGGGTCATTTCAGTGGCTGATTGTGCAACCCAGATCTTCTTGGTCATTTTTTGGGCATATGTGGAGATGCTGTTTCTATCCATCATGACCTGGGACCACTATATGGTCATATGCCAGCCCCTACAGTACTCCATCATCATGAACCCTCAGTTTTGTGTCCTCATAACCTTGGCTTCCCTGCTCAGTGGCCTGGTGTATGCAGGTGTGCACACTGGGAACACCTTCTGACTGTCCTTCTGCCAGTCAATCCTGGTGCTTCAGTTCTTCTGTGATGTCCCCTCTCTGCTGAGGCTCTCCTGCTCTGACACCACCAACAACATGGTCTTTCTTCTGGTTTCCATTATTATAATTGGTGGTGGCTGCTTTGGTATAATAATCATGTCATACATTTGCATATTTTCTGCTGTGCTAAATTCTACCACCAGAGCCCCAGGGAAGGCCTTCTCTACCTGCACCCCTCACTTCCTTGTGGTGTCTGTTTCCTCAGTTCCATCACAAGTGTGTACCTGAGACATTCAGCAACCTCTGACACACTCCAGGACATGCTTCTCACTTCCTTTTACACTATGGTTCCTCCCTTCTTGAATCCTCTCATCTACAGTCTCAGGAACAAAGAGGTTAAAAAAGCTGTTGGGAGATTAATACATAGACAGTTATTCTCAGGACAATGAAAAAGATGTGTTTCATTATTGTCTTCATTTCACTCATTCAAGTTCACTAATTATATAAATCTCTTTGAATCTGGGCTTTATATGTTCTACTGCTTACCTTAACATCATCTTAAGAAGACCCAGTTATATAAATTTTCAAGATAAAAATTTTGTGAATTACACTACCATTTCTAGTCTTCCTTCATAAAATGAAAATAGGTTCAACTGTAGAAAAAGGTAAAGCAGTGACATATTTAAATTTAAACCATAAGTGAGCAAATATGCAAAGCTTTGAAAACAATTTAATGCATTTTAGAAATAATACATTTTCTCACAGTCACAAGTAAAGTTACTAAATATCATTCTGATAAAAAGGTGTTTTTTTCTCTGTGTTCCTCTGCTTTTGAGAATGTAGAGATGTATAAATTAAACTGGAAACTCTTGGCAGAGGAGTCAGGCTGTTTCTCTAGGACTCAGCACTTTGTCCAACTGCCACTGAGTAGGACTACAGTGTGTGGTGGACATGACTCTGAGCATGCTCAGGAATATTCTCAGAGCACACGGGTTGCTGTTGGCTGCCAGGATCAGTATAACTCCAAACTGTGCTCTAGAAAACCCTGTTTTTATATTGCTCTCTGTAGCTCAGAGGCTCAAAGCATCACTCCATGGAAGCAGCCCACTGGATAACTGGATTTGCTCCAGCCCTGACCACAGGGTTCCCACCTCCACAGAGGACATCTGCTTAGGAGGCCAGGCACCCACCTCACATGCCCCACCCTGAACAGTGTACTGTGCATGAGCATGGTGAATATTGTGTGGATCAGGAGTCTGCAATTGTCTCAGACCTGGCTGATGTTGCTGAGTTCTCTGGGGTCCTGAGGGGTTGGCATAAACAACAATTCCAATAGTCATTTGCAGACCAAGGCTAGGATCAGTCAGGAATCCTCTGCAGGTTATAGGGATCCTCTCCCTCAAAGGCCTGCAGGGCGATCAGCCCTGTGACCCTTTGGCTCCTCCATGGCTCCAAGAAGCCTATTCCCATCCTCCATTATTCAAAGCTATTTTTCTGTAATTACTTAATCATTCCTTCTCAGAAATACAATAAACATTGAAGAATCATTTTTATCTTTTCTCCCTCCCTGTGGGAACACTGTTGCTGGACCTAAAGAGG
The DNA here is from genome assembly GCF_902686445.1 of Sciurus carolinensis. NCBI lineage: Eukaryota > Metazoa > Chordata > Mammalia > Rodentia > Sciuridae > Sciurus > Sciurus carolinensis. Next base: position 5,248,632 of record NW_025920112.1, read on the forward strand.
TTTTCACCCATACAACCCTTTCTCCATGAATATTATCTCCAGACAACTGACTTAATTTTGTTTTCACAATGCTTTTTCTATTCTTGTATTTTGGCCCAAAGAGATTGGGGAATGTTATAGTAGAAATGTGATTAAAAGAAAAAACACAAACCTCATAAAACCTAGACAGATTAAGAGTCCATGTGAGATTGGTCTAGTTTTAAGAAGCTACATAGTTCTGATGACAAGCACAGTGTCCTCCTCACCATGAGTCAGGAGAAATATCCTTAATGGCATGGAGGCTGCCCACCTTGGCCAAGGTTCTGCTGAAGAACATGAGGGAGACAGCAGGAGGATGCTCATTGGTCACTGTGTGACTTCCTTCAGCGTGCTTCCCTCTTGGTTCATCATGATCAGTGTTTCTCCAATATGCTAGGCTCTGGGCCCCAGGAAGTTTGGTCTGTACACATAAAAGTGCCATAGGTTAAAATATACTTTTGTTACTTTGAATTTTCAGGAATGCAGGATCACTCTCAAGCTATCCAACTGGGACCAACTCGATTACCGACACTGTTCCTGAACATTTTCCTTCTTTTCATTGGCCATAAGACTTTAAGTCAGATAAACTTGTAGACACAATAACTAACATTGTCTCCTTTGCCTGAAATCCTTTACACTGTACACTTTTACCAGACTGTGAAACCCCCAGGTTCATCTGGTGACACATCAGATTTCTGGTGATGCTGCTCCCTGAGTCCTCCAATCTATCACACTTCCTGACCTAAAGTCCAAGATGTGCATCTCTCTTGGTGACTGTCAAGAGAACATATTGGTTCTTTCTCTCTTTGGATAGATTGACAGCAAATTTTTCATTATAACAGGCATAGAGTAGGGGATGACCAGCTAAAGATAGTTTGGAAAATGCCAGAAAAAGAAAAGAAGACTGCAGAACAATATCCCTTATAAGAACATAGGAAACCTTTTCAACAAAATCTGCCTAAACAAAGTACATCTACCATGAGTACATCAACACGATTATAAAATATTTTCATATGAAATCCTTCCCAGCATACCATGGAGCCTCAAAAGACAACCACCAGTGAATTCCCCATTATTTTAACAGTGTGAAGGTCAAAACACCCATCAATGGACATGTGGATTTTTAAAATGCTGGTATCCCATTCATCTCTTAAGGTAATGATAAAAGTGATAAATGCTACAATGTGCACTAGTTTCAAAAACATTAGGATGAGCCTAGTCATAAAAAAGAGCACATATTGAATAATTCTAGGCATACAAAGTAATCAGGGCATATAAATTCAAACATGGTCTGGTCGGGTTCTGACTCTCAGGGGTCATTTTGGCAGCAGCAGACTTTGGCATCTGAGCTACTACTGAGTGTGGTTCCTTGGGGCTCCATCCTAGGAGACTTCCTTTGGGGCACCACAGGCAGCACACCAAGAGAGTTTATGAGTGAAAAACATGATGAGCAAGGGCTTCAGAAAATCCTGCCACTACTAAAGAAGTCCCAGGCCCCAGACACCACCCTCCAGAGGTGCAATAATGATCATTTTATGCATGTTCTGTCAAGCCCAAAGAATTTAATTCTTTTTTTTTTAAATTGCATACTTTCATTGTCAATAAGCAGCAAATTATTTAATATGGAATTCAGTTACACAAGGAAGTTTCCTTAAATAGAATTTGTTCTAGAAACCGTAAGGTCAATATCAATATCCAGATTTTAACAACTTCCTGATTTTTTACATACAAAATTAAAATTGGAATATAAATCCACAAGATAATTGAGTGACTTCTTTTTGATGAATAATGTAAGTGTATTTTCCAAACCTCCCAAATGTGTGACAGGCTTTATTAAAAGTGAATGCTTAAATAATACTGGTGACTCCTCACCTTTATCAGAGCTACACTGATATTGACTACAGTCATCACCTCCAAGAGAAAATTTCAGAACTGGTCTGGCCGGTTACCAGAACTTTATAGTCTATTGATTCTGAAATCACAACATCTGTAATCGCACATTTGGGACCCTTCAGAAGACATGTGAAGGTTCTGCTGATATTTTAGATAGTGAAGTTTCAGAACACACTGTCAATGTCATGATTCCTGAATGTTTACAGTTCTTCAAGCACAGTAGCCCCAATATAAGGTTTCATGCACTTGCATGTATCTCTCAGTTTATCATTAGTAGGATTCAAGCTCTGCTATTGCACATGGATTCTTTTATTGAAAATCCCTTTGAATTGTCTGGTGATTAGTATCCAAAGGTACAAATCATGTGTGCTGGGCTCTTGTGATTTGGCTTGAAGTTTGAATGGATTGCCTTTTTCGTCATGTGAAAAATGAGGCATCTTGATTTTTGGAGCAATTGCTGAAGGTTCCATGCAGGGCATGATTCCATAACTGTCTGAGCTTACTCCTCATCTTACTCAGTTCCTCTATGGTGAAAAGTCCCTTGTGCATGCTGGACACTTAGCCACTGTGCACACTGTGTAGTCATCCAGTCACCAGACACATACATGGAGCCATTAATGACAGAGTTAATAAAGCATGTGCTGCACAGGAACAGAAAGTAGGAGGCCTGCAGTGCCTTTGATACCCTTAAAGATGAGATTTGTACAGAACTTGCTCCTTATCTTGTTTACATGCTTGATACGTGGGTCTTCAAATTTAGAAAATACCATCTTAAGTAACTACTTGTTGTTTATGATGCCATAGAAATGTGAGCAGATTCAGTAGAATATGATTTAAACCAACAGATCATATTCAGAAGCTAATTCCTCCACTGATCCAGAAATGGAATATTTGAGAGGATGAAAATAGAGATCTCTTTCCTTTACTTGAGTGCATATCATCAGTTGTCATGGCCCTGCAGTCTTGCTTCCTTCCATACTGTGAACCTATGACCATTGAGTGAACCAAGTACAGAAGACACTTGCACAAGCCCTGCTGAACAATGCTCAACTAGTTCAATATGAGGCTCCAGGAAAAGATTTTATGAGAGTGCCTATTTACTCTGTGGCATGGCTGAAGGACTTGGAGGTAACATCGAACAGCTGGTAGCCCAAAACAATTTCCTAACACTAATACACCAGTGCATGGTGGTGAAAATGAAACGAGTTTGTCAGAGTTCCTTTTCCCTATTAGGTGACCTGACTGAAACTTGCTTTAAGCTTGTTAAAATTTGTATAGTCTATTTCATGCTGATATTGGGAACCAACCAAAATTCGAAGTTCATTTCAGGCTGCAACAATGCACATGGGCAACTGGAGGAATCTCCATTCAAATGGGTATAAATATGCAGCTTTACTTTCCTATTGTTGCGCCAGCTTGTAGAAATCACTAACATCCCAACACACTAAAGATCTTGTTACAGAATACAGCAATAACAAGTGGTTGTATTGGTTATGTGGGCTCAAAGGTGACCCCCATTCTACAGCAGTTCATAAGTCCCTGGTGTAGCTCTCTGAGAAACATAGGAGACAATAAAGAAAAGGACTCAGCATTCCATGGGATTTGTACCATGACTAGTTTGATTTCTAGTGGTGTAATCCAGAATTTTATACTTTTTTATGATGCTGTTTCATCATGGATTGACCCTAACGATGATCTCAGAGACATGCTCTGTAAGATCCTTCGTGGATCTAAAAATCAGGTTGAGGGTAAACATTGGAGACATTTCTCAGACCATTTTCTCTTCCCTTCAAGAGTGTCCTGCAGTTTTTCATGGTGTTTAATCTAGTATGCTTAAACTGCAGTCCTCAAGAGACTGTGAGGGAGCTCCTGCACCCAGGGAATGTGGTACCCTTTATTGGGGGAAGCACATACCAGTAAGGAATTCAGTATATTCCCAACTGTAGTGGGAGGGCCTGAAGGGAGGTGTAACATCATGTATTAAGCCGATGTTGTGAAATATTTTAACATCTGAAAACTTTGTGGGTAGAAATCTGTCTTCAATTAAACTCTGCACTAAATGTGAAGAAGCAAAAAATCTATCAGTCTATTCACAAAACACTGCATTCTAAATATTATGGGGAATTGTACCAAAACAAGAACCACATAAATGATGCATGGGGATAAGAAAGAGAGAAAATTCTGTAATGCACAATAAAGGAAACCTAAGAATGGAGGCTACAAACACTAAAAATCTTTATTTTTAAATGGAACGGGTTTTATATAAATATGCCCACATTAGGGTACCTTGTTTTGTATGCTGTTGAAGAACTACACAAACAAACTAATAGAGTTAAAAATAAGCTGACCTTCCCACTGTAGAAACAGGATCTTGGAAATAACATTTTAAGCCCCTACCAAATATTCAAAATAAAACAAATAAAATTTAAGCAATGAAGGCCCTCTGAAATGCCAAAAAAGTCACTCCATTTACCTTTGTGAAATGGGGAGGGAGGAAGGAACAAATGGGGTTGGGCATATCAAATCTGAAGTTGAAACCTTGATTTTACATTAAAATATTCATGTAGTGCAAATAATTCGATGGCCGTACTTCAATAGATTTAACTCCAAGGGAAACACATTATTTAAAGTGCAGTGTTAATGTTCAGGCATGCATTCTGGCTCATAGTGATTGAAGGTAAATCAGTGGGAAGCTAGCATACTTGCATCACGTATAGTGACACTGGTGTTTGTTGACCTATGTGGCACCAGATCATGTTGCATTTAACAGTTCAGTGTAGACCTGCATTTAAAATGTCTTTCTTTGGCCTATGTCCAGCACCATGCCACCCAGGCCCAGCCCACCCACATGGATCTCCAGCACCAGAGCACCCCGGGAAGAATCAGCAGTGGATGCTGTGGCTCCCCCATCTACCAACATATGGGGATGCCTCTGTCCAACATCATGGATCATCTCTGACCAGGACACTGCTATAGATATTTGGGGCAGCTCCCATCCTAGGACTCCTTATTATCAAATACCTTTCACGCATTGGACTAATGAAACCTGGGATGTTTTAGTACTATATTACAGTTTTGTTGTAAATTTTATTATTATTTTATTATTATTTTTCTATCTTTTATGCTTTCTCTCAGTCTCTCCATTCTCCTATCTGTTCCCTTGGGCTCTCTTTTTTCCTTTTCTCATGCTAAAAACCAACTTCTTTTGAATCCACATTGACTCTTTCTATGATCTAAGGCCTGTATATTCTCACTTCCTATCTCATCAACATTACATCCTACAACCTTCTCCATCCTCTTTGTCCACCACTAGCAATTGTAGACCTTATTGCAAAATTATTGTTTATGCTGTACATAGTAATCAAACTCATCATCTTCAGATCTTATGACAATACTGTTATTATCTTAATAGGTGCTATTTCATGTAAGGCTGCATGTTGTTTGTGTTGTGTGCTCCTAATATTGATGTCATCTTTAAAGGTGAAGTATCAGAAACCTGCAGAGACACAATAAACCTATAGGGGAGAAAATGTAATATTCTTATCTACCCTGCTAGAGGGTAACATACAAGAACAGTGTGAAAATCAAGGGAAGAAAGCAATCCAAATGAACCAAGATGGTATATTAAGAGAATTCACGGACAATGTGATAGAAGAAATGTCATAAAGGGAGTTAAGAGTGTACATAATTAAAAGGATCTACAAGGTAAAGGATGACATAAGAGAGCAAATGCAGGCAATGAATTATCACATCAATAAAGAGTTAAAAGACAAAATGCAGGAAACAAAAGATCATTTACATAAAGAGGTAAAGATTCTGATAAAAATCAAACAGAAATAATTGAAATGAAGAAAACAGTAAACCAAATTAAAAACTCATCAGAAACATCACCAACAAACTGGTTAACTTGGAAGACAGAACCTCAGACAATGAAGACAAAATATTTAATTTTGAAAATAAATTTGACCACACAGAGAAGATGGTATGAAATCATGACCAGAACCTCAAGGAATTAAGAAATAACATGAAAAAACCAAATTGAAGAATTAATAGGATCAAGGGAGGCACACAGAAACAATCCAAAGAAATGAACAATCCAATCAATGAAATAATATCAGACAATTACCCAAACCTGAAGGATGAAATGGAAAGTCAAATACAAGAGACTTACAGAACACCAAATGCACAACATTACAACAAAGTCACATGAAAACAAATTTTAATGAAAATGACCAACATACAAAATAAAGATTGACTCATAAATGCCAGAAGAGAAAATTATCACATTACATACAGTGAAAAACAAACACAGATATCAGTATATTTCTCAGCACAGATCCTCAAAACACTGAAAGAACATGGATGTCAACCAAGCATCTATACCCAGGAAAACTAAACTTTAGCTTTGATGAGAAAAAAATATCATCTATGATAAACAAAATTTAAAGGAATTTACAAACAGAAAGCAGGACTACAGAACATGCTGAACAAAATATTCCACGAAGAAGAAATGAAATTCAATAATGAAAGTCAGCAAAGGGTGGAACTATCCTAAAGGAAAAGCTAATTAAAAGAGAAACCAAGTCAAGTTGAAAACCAAAAGCAATCCAAAACGACCAGAAATAAAAATTATATCTCAATGATTACCCTGAATGTTAATGGCCTAAGCTTATTAATCAAAGTATATAGATGGGAAGTTTGGATTTTTAAAATGACCCAACAATATGCTGCCTTTAGTGACTTATCTCAAAAGACATTTACAGACTGAAGGTGAAAGGATAGGAAAAATCAGACCATGCACCTGGACTCAGTGGAAAAGGCCCAGGTTTCCATCCTCATATCACATGAAGTGGACAACAAGTCAAAATTAGTCAGAAGGAATAAGGAAGGACATTTCATACTGATTAAGGGAAACATTAATCAACAAGACATAACAATCATAAATATGCCCCAAACAATAAAGAATTTATGTACATCAAATGAATCCTTCTCAATTTCAGGAATCAAATAGACAAGGAATACAATAATAGTGTGTGACTTTACCATACCTCCCTCACCACTGTATAGATATTCCAAAGAAAAATGAACAAAGAAAGCACAGAACATAAAATACAGCCAACGATTTAGAGGTAACAGACATATGTAGAATATTCCATTCAAAAATGAGCAAATACACTTTTTTCTCAGCATGTGGATCCTTCTTTAAAATAGACCATATGTTCTGCCACAAAGAAAATCTTAGCAAATATTAAAAAACTACCGTGTATTCTATCAGATCATATTGCATAAAATTAGAAATAAATGTTAAAATACCAAAGAAAACTACTACAACACATAGACACTAAGTAATATGCTACTGAATGATGCATGAATAACAGAAGAGATCAGAAAGGGGATAAACATTCTTAGAGGTAAACAACAACAACAGTACAACATATCCAAGTCTCTGGAACACTGTGAAGACAGTCCTAGAGGAAAATTCATCACATGGAGCACATTTGACAAAAGGATAAAAAGTCAAGAAATAAATGACCTAACATTATATCTCAAAGTCCTAGAAAAATAACGGATCAACACCCAAAATAGGAGAAGACAGGAAATAATTAAAATCAGAGCTGAAATCAATGAATTTGAAACAAAAGAAGCAATTCAAATAATTGACAAAACAAAAAGTTAGGTCTTTGAAAAAATACACAAAATTGGTAAACGCTTAGCTACACTAATGAAGAGAAGGAGGGAGAAAACCCAAATTACAGAAATTCATGATAAAAAAAGTAAATATCATGACAGACATTGAAATATAAAACACAACAGGAAGATTTTTGAAAATCTATACTCCAATAAAATAGAAACCAACACAGTTCAGAGGTCCACTTCCAGGGAGAATTCAGGCATACCTGCACACAGCCACATCTACTTTGAGACGCTGGCCAGATCCTTGGGTTTGTTTGGGGTGCCCAATGGTTTGCTGCCACTGCCATTTTGGGATGCAGCCACAACTGTCTAGGGACACTCACCAGGGACCTGGAGGTTCAGTGTTATGGTCCCTATGAGTTTGGCTGCAACTGGGTTCTTCCTCCCAAGAGTGTGGGTTGCCACCATCTAGTTACTTTCTCTCAGGATTGCTCATCCCTGGTGGTCTCTCTCCAAATTCTAGTGGCACTGAGATCTTGGGATTGTAAGGTGGCCAAACCCAGTATATCTGAGGCCCAGATTGGTGGGATAGTGACTGGGTGTCCAGGGCCTGTCTGGGCCAGGTACTCCTGTGGAAAGTCAGAGACAGGGCTGAGAAACTTTTGGACACTGGCAGAGAATGTTGTTTGATTTTACATCAAGATTTATTGTTATTTCTTTCTTCTCTGGCACCTCTCTCCATCATATTTGGAGCAAGATGAATTTGAGCATGAGTTAGTTGAAGATGGTGATACATGAATGGTATTTTGCTGATCTGCTATATATTCTGCCTATTCATGTTTTTAATTTTTGTCTTCTCTTTATGTGTATTTTTCCTCTTGTTTGACTGTCTTTCTAGATTCTCTTTCTAACTTTTCTCCACCTAAAGGCCAATCTCTGTTGGTTTCATTTTTAAGCAGCTCTGGAAATAAAACAAATGATATTGTACAAAATTTTCCCTTAAGCACTTTGAATTCATCAACCTCACCTTTTTGTCCTGATCACAAGTATCTTCTCCTTTTCAATAATTTTTTCATATTGCATACAAGGAGTATATTGGGTGTGATGAGGATCTGTGTCCAGTGGTAAAAATATAAAAACAGGGCTGTGCACCCTTGGTAAACACATTACGAAGTCCTTGATATGACATATTGCCCCTCAGCATTCCTCAATGACTATCAATAGCATTAAGTGATAATTTGTAAAAGGAAAAAAATGTAATTTAGAAAATAATTAATTTCTGTGTCCTACAGCCCTAGCAATCCTTTGCATTTTTAAATGACAAGTTTCCCATACACTTTCTTATTTTAAGTACTATAAGAGAAGGACCAAAATGGAGAGCCCAGATGTTACCATTTACCAAGGAAGGCACTTGAAGCACTCCTTCTTCATGCTTCTGAAATTGAGCAATTCTAACTTGTTCCTGACCCTCATGCTACCTGACCTTTGTATCATTTATGTTGCATCTCATGTTTTTTAGAAAGGATGATTCAGAAAGCACAGGGAGATCTTACCTTGCAAGTGCACAGGCCCTGGGCTTGCAAGACCTCACCCCAGCCCACACGCTGTGTGCTAGAGCTGTGTAGAAGGGGCAGAGCCTGCTTGGGAGCTCTTTGTCTATAAGTAGAGGAAAGTCAGTCCAGGTGAGTGGTCAGCCAACAAGGCCACCAGGCATTAGTTCATTAACTGCTGTGCTGGAAGTCATGCACTTGCTTCTGAAAGGATAAAAAGGTAATGATACGTGGTCCCAAATCAAGGAATTTGCACCAGCAGATTTGGGTGTTGGATACATACTGATGTATTTAAAGTTTGTATAACATGTCTATTTCTAACACTACAGAAAAGTGCAAAAATTTTAAGGTTGTAAAGCAGTTTCCAGAGGAAATCTTTCATTTAACCCTCCTCTAAAATCCAAAACATAGTAATTGGGAAATATAAATCCATATGTGACTGTAAAAAAGGGTCTCTGTCTGCAAGTTCCAGAACATACTGTGAACAAGGATGTCACTCAGGTGTCAGCTTCAGGTTTGTGTCAGGGAGAAATGGGGGATGGGGTGAGAAACAAATTTCTGCCACACTGAGTAGAATCCCTTGAACTTCACCCTCACTGTGAAACGAGTACCAACCTACCTGAGTCTGTCCACCAATCCCTGGCCTTGGGGGACACACACATTTCAAGAGGAACCTAAGCAGGTTCAGGAGGAAGGTCACATTTTTAAGGTGAGTGTTGTTAATCTGACAAGGTGCTGAGAAGGATCCAGGTTTGCAGAGGACAGAGGAAATAACAGTGTACTTGACTGATAATTAAACTGATCTAAGCAGCTTCAGAAGTGCTATAGCAATAAGGAAATCCTTCCTTTTAGGATACACATTCAGCATCTTTTTAATGATTATGATGCCACTGAGAAGAAATGACCATAATGGAAGGTGTCAACAAGGGAAAGTAAATTATTGTATAGACAAAGGAATCTTCAGCTCCATGGTGCTGAACATGGAATAGAAGCACAGGATGGAAAAGTAGTAGTATAGGAGAATATCACCTTGGCTGCATCCTGGATATCTTAAAGAGCTTACAGTGAACTGGTGGAAAGGAAATGAAACCCCAGTGGGAACTGACATTGTTGAGGGTGTGTGGTCGTGAGACAGCACCACCATGTCCTGACGGAGAAGATGTAAAGTGGGGAACTGCAGGAGAGTCCAAGAGAAGTCAGGTCACCTCAGATTTCCACAACCCTGGACCTGCCTCTCTGCAAATAAAAGGGTTGTTTTTAGAGACTCTCTCCTCATAAGTAACATTTTTTTTCAAGTTCATGACAATAAACACTTCAATCTTATGAATAGCTTCTTACATAAATATATGAAAATAATTACCATTAGAATTATCTAAGTGTGGAAAAAAGGAAATTCAATCGTGAAATTGTATTTAAGGAAGAGAAAGAAGGTAAATAAATCATACAACATTGAAGAGCACACTGTCAGACAGGTGGCCCTGCAGGAGAGGATGTGTGCATCACCTACAAGTATTCTGCATGGGAGACTCTGGAGGTCAAGGGAGGCATGATGGAGGAGCTGAGGACAACCCTGCAGATCACTCCCCGACCCTGGACTGCAGAGCTCCACACCTGCACTGGGGGGAGCACGCTGTTTAGAAATGATTACATATATGAGAAAACAAAGAGTGACCGTTCTGCAGAAAGGAAAGCTACTACAAAGTGCAAGAAAACACCATGCAAAGAAATATGTAGAGTAATTCTATTAATCATGTTTTTGAGTACTGCCTATTATCGTTTTCTTCAACCAGAATTTCCAATAAATGAACAATTCCATTACGGTAACTGAATTGCTCCTCCTGGGCTCTCCTGATGGCTGGGATATGAATTTTCTCTATTTCACAGTATTCCCACTGACCTACCTGGGCACCTTATTAGGACACCTGTTGATTGTCTCTGTCACATCTGCTGAAAGAATCGGCACATGCCCATGTACTTCTTTCTCAGGTCCCTGTCCCTCTTGAACATGTGCTTCATTTCCATCACTGTCCCCAATGCCTGTGTCAGCTCTCTTACTGGTGACAGGGCCATTTCAGTGGGTGGCTATGCAACCAGGTCTTCTAGGTCATTTATTTTGCATATATGGAGATGCTGTTTCTCTCCATCATGGCCTGGGATCACTATGTGACCATCTGCCAGTCCCTCCAGTACTCCATCATGAACCCTCAGTTTTGTGTCCACATGACCACAGCTTCCCTGTTCAGTCATCTGGTGTATGCAAGTGTGTACACTGGAAATACATTTTAGCTGTCCTTCTGTCAGTCATTCATGGCCATCAGTTATTCTGTGATGTCCCATTTCTGCTGAGGCTCTCCTGCTCTGACACTACCAGCAACATAGTCTTTCTTTTTACCTCTACTGTAATAATTGGTCATAGCCCATGTGGTATATAGTCATGACATATATTCACATTTTTTCTACCATGCTGAACGTTCCCAATGAAGCCCCAGGGAAGGTCTTCTCCACCTGCTCCCCTCACATCTTTGTGGTGTTCATCTTCCTCAGCTCCATCACAGGTGTGTACCTGAGGCCTTCAGCAACTTCTGACACACTCGAGGACATGCTTCTCTCTGCCTTTTACACCATAGTTCCTCCCTTCTTGAATTTGCTCATCTGCAGTCTCAGAAACAAATAGGTAAATGAAGTTGTGAGGAGAATAATATAAATACAGTTGTTCTGGAGGAAATGATAAAGATGTATTTTAGTATTACCCTAACTTCACTGAGTGGAGTAGAAAATATCAAGTGATCTTCTGATCTTGGCTTTATAATTTTCATGGCCTAGCCAACTATTGTATTATTAGAAGTTCAGTTATTTTATAAAATAATTTTATGAATTACCAAATTATTCAATGAATACATAAATGTATAATTTTGTCAATTCATTTTAGTGTGTAAATATAATTCATTATATTTTCTGAAAAAATTTATGGTAATATATGTTAAAGTTTCTTCATATACATCACAGTTCTTGTATCAACTACTGTCACAGAGGAAAACATCATAAATAAAACATGGACATAATGTATAGGTACATAATCTGCCCTTTTCTCAGATAATCTGCACTTGTGTCAGATTTTTAAGCACTGTCATACATAATTGAGTCCATTTAATTACTATGAAAATATATACATTTCAAATCTTAAAGAATGTGTAATCAAAACTGTAGAAAGAATCACAATATTTCTCTGTATCTGGAATATTAAATAGGAAGAATCTCCTTGTTCATGAAGAAAGAAAAAGGCAAAGCTTACAACACTCACATCCCCACAGTCTAATCCATCACCTGGGGAAGAGCACCATTGATTCCCCCAGGTGTGATGGCTGCCAGTTTTTGTTATTTCCACAAGTGACCCACCATCAGGGACCAACCCTGAGGGCTGAGTTGCAAGACAGTTTATGAGGGTTTTCCTCCCATAAATCTTATTGCCATAATGATTATGCTAATGAGTTTTCTCTGATAATGATAAAAGATGGACTGTAATTGTCTGGCCTCAGTATCTGATAAATGTCAACTCCACACATTCTCTCAGTTTACTGGAGTTCATAAAGAAAACCCCCAACTCTACTCGTGGCCATCTTTTTTGTTGTTGTTGTTTTCAGCAGGGATTTAACCCAAGAGCACAACTCCAGGCCTTCCTCTGTTTTATCACACAAAACAGGGTCTTGCCAAGATGCTTAGGGCCTCCCTAAGTTGCAGAACCTGTCTTCCAACATGAGATCCTCATTCCTCAGCCTCCCCATCCACTGAGATTGCAAGTGTGCACCCCGCGCCCATTTTGTGGCAGCTCATTATCTCACACAAATTAGTTCTCGCCAAATGTTTTAGTGTTCTAACTGGCATATTCTCTGTGATCATCAATTATAACTGACTAATGCTCAATGTCAAGGTTGTAGGAGTATCTACATAGCAAACTGAGAAAAACTGTTTATATAATACCACAATCAATATAGTAGATTCCCATTTCTGAAGGAAAATTCTGTTCATCAGTACACTAATAGAAAAAACTGGAGGAGAGCATAAATATATTTATTACCTAGAAAAATACACACTTAAATATACATAATTAATTAATAAAGGCATTTCTTAAAGTTTGCTGGCCAGAGAGCACTTTAAGAGGAACAAATGAACATTCAGGTGTTGGCTGATGCAGGAAGCCTTGACTTGCTCAGTATGATCCAAGGCAGAATGTAAGCTCCATCCTCAAACTGTGTCCCATGGCTTCTGGTTCTCACTGTCCCAAGTTTATGAAGACGTCACAATATTTATGTCAATACCAGAGACATACAACATTGTACAATGTTAGTTATTTCTATCAGTACATTTCAAAATAAGATTTTATCAGAGTTTAAAACAGATCATTTTAAAAACTGGAGCCAAGGAAGGAGTGGTTGTAAACAGATTGCAGGCCCTGGAAAGATGCCAAATATTTCACACCTAGACAACAGGAAAGGTGCTGACAACATCTAAGGAATTGTAAGTCCACACCCAAAACACACTCAAGGATGTAGAAGGGAAAATTTCCTTGAGAAGTGTGTTGGGGCCACCCTGCTTGTACAAGGGGCTCAGCTAGAGACATAATCATGCTCAGCAATGAAGACATTCAGCAACCACCATGACAGTAATTTCAGGGACCAAACTATGGTATGAGCTGCTTACAGCCTTATTATCAGTAATGTGGTGCTGGCTCTGGAGGAAAGCATGGTACTCAAGTGCATAGGTCATGATGACTTCTAACATCATTTCAAAGAAAGGCCAGTTAATCCAAGCATAGTCTGAGGCCCTGCAGGATACCCTTGACATGGTGATTAGTGGAGCAAAGTTGGAAAGAAATTCGCAGAAATCAATAATTACCTGTAGCATTAACTGTCTGCCACAAACATGCTGGCACCAGAGAGAACTAAAGTCAAAGAGAGAACCTGAACTCTACAACTGGCAAGATCAAAAGGGTAGGAATTCCCAAGCCCTTTGGAAAGAACACTTTTAAGTTAAGGGTCCTGTATAGTACATGAGGAATTAGAAGAGGAGATAGGTTTGCTCTACTGGTTTTGCTTTCCTCTGGTCTCATCTGTTCTTTCCATAGCCCTATCAATCCCTTTGCAATGGGAAGGTTTACATTTTACCAGTGGACATCAGATGTATGTAACTTGCTTTTGATTTTTATTGAGGCTCACAGCTAAGAGTTTACCTTCAGTTTCAGGTGAGATTTTGGACTTGTACTTTTGGGCTAAGTTGGAATTGTGAAGACCATGGGATGCTTGGAGATGGACTAAATTCATTTTACAATGTGCAATTGACATGAGATTTGCAGGACCAGTGGCGAAATATTATGGGTGGTATGTGAGATGTCTCCCAAAAGTTCCTATGTGTGGGCTGCAATTTTGAATTGGGAAATGACTGGATTGTGAGAGCTACAACCTATTCAGTCCATCCTGGTTTGAATGAAGTGACTGGGTGGGAGCTTTAGGCATGTGAGGGCATTGATGGAGGAGACTGCTCACTGGGGTTAAGCCCTGAAAGCAGTCATTGTTCTTCCATCCTTTCCCATTCCTGGTCTTTTCTTCCTGGCAGTTACATCCTGAGCAGCTTCACTCTGCTGGGTCCTTCCTCGATGTTTCCACAAAATGGGTAAAAAAACTTGGAATTGACCAAAGATAGACTGAGTCTCTGCACCCATGAGACAAAATATGATTTACCTCAACTGAACTGGTATTTTTTTTTATTGTGGGCTTTTAAACCAGGGATTTTGGTCACAGAAATGAGAATCTGACTGGCACAATTATTCATCATAATCATACAGAGTACAGAGTGTATACTAGAGATATCAAAAAAGGAAACACATATAACCAATAAATTTCATCCCATTATATTAACAGACTGAGTAGAACTAGGTCCAAAATTGAATGTGTTGATTAAAAACTTTTTGTCATATTCATATAATGGAATGTCATTCATCATTAAAGAATGAACTAATGATACATTCTATGAGGTGGATTAATTTTGACTTCTAAGAAGGAATATCCTATGTTGAATTATTTTGTTCATATAAAACTTCACAAATATGTAAATTCAAAGATACAGGATATACTTAGAGTTTTCTAGTGGCTGCAATAGGAATTAATAGGGACAGTGTGTGTAACAGATTAGATGGTTCATCTGAAGTAATAAAATTATTTGGGAACAAGATAGATTTGGCAATTCTGCAACTTTGTAAAGTGGTAAATATTTTTGAATTCATAACCATGAACTCTTACAAAGGTTAACTTCCTGTCATGTGGATTTCATCTCAAATAAGAAAATTTACCTCAGAAATGCATATAGCGTTAGGTATTTCCCACTTGCAGGTTGCTCACCACTCCTAATGCCACCTGATCCCCATAAGCACCCCTTACTCACACTGAGGTGAAGGAGGCAGAGATGAAAACACAGCCAGTTAGTACATCTTTCTCCCCTCAGGGTCACACATTTCTCAGTAATGACTTAGGGTCATTCCCAACAGAGTATTCACACTCTGTCATTGACTGTCCATGCTGGCAGGTGGCCAGCACTGCTCTCCTGGGATCTAGAGATGCTGCTGCTTGGCAGTGTGCTCAGGTCTCCTGCTATCTCTGCAGGCTGAGCTCCAAGCTCCCAGAGACCATTCTTCCTCTGGCAAGGCACCTTGTTCACATAAAGCAGAGGTGACTGAGCTCCCCACATCCCACATGGCAATGGGCTGGCTGGACACATCCAACTGCCTGCAGACACAGTTGATGGGGGAAGCCAAGGAGAGACTCAATTCTGCTCCCACCTGGAGAACAGGCAGCACTCCAGTGTGAGTACTTGGCAGTAAGTGTTCAAAGCATGTGATGCCTCATTTTTATTCTGCTTAGAAAACTGCAATCCCATAAGATATTCAGCTAGCCCAGGAATTGATTTGTTAATTCTGCAAGAATAACAGGCACAGAGATGTCTTGTGAAAACTGTAGTATTTGCTGATTCCTAGTGGGTCAAGAGTAATATCACTAGAGTGTGTTGTAAGTAACATGTGATAGCTCCTCATGCTGCCTGTTATGGGTTAATATAAGTCATTTCAAATTACTTTTGCTTACCACACTTTGAAAATGGACAGAATTATCTCCTAAGATTCATCAGAAGACAAATTTTATTCATATTAAGGCAAGAAAGACAAATTATCAAATAACAAGCAGGTGACAGTTAGGTGGATATTAATTGATTCAGCAAATGACATACCTGCTTAGTCTTCAGTTGCTTTAGTAAAAAAACAGCTAATATTATATATAACTTCCAGTGAAGCACTTTGAATTCATCAATCACACCTTTCTGTCATGATAACAATTATGATCTCTTTTAAATATTTTTTCACACTTTTTATTAAAATATATTAGTTGTAAGTATGAAATAGTGTGTCCCGTGGTAAAAATTTAAAAATAGGTTTATACAGTCTTTAAAAACACATTACGAATGTCAGGATTTTAAAAAGTTCCTTTAAGTATTCCTCAATGATTGATCAATAGCACTAAGCCAAATTTGCTAAGAGGGAAAAATGCAATTTAGTTCAATCATTCTGTATCTTTTTAAAGTTTATTTATTTAGATTCATTGTACACAAATGGGGTACAACTGCTGTTTCTCTGATTTTACATGAAGTAGAGTCACACCATGTGTAATCATACATGTACACAGGGAAATGATGTTTGTCTCATTCTGTTATTTTTTCTTCCCCCCATCCCTCCCACCCCTCTTTTTCCTCTATGGGATCAACCCAAGCAATCCTTTGCATTTTTAAATGCAATCTGTTTACCATACATTTCCTTATTTTAAGCTCTGTCAAGAGAAGGACAAAATGAAAACTCCCAGCTGGACCCACTTATAGAAGAAAGGATTTGGCGCAGTTCCTCCTCATACTTTTGGCATTAAACATATGCAAACTTCTCCTCCTGTTTCTTTTCCTCACCCTCATGCTACCTGAGCTTTGTCTTCTTTACACCACCATCTCAAGTATTTTAGGAGGGAATTTTCAAAAAGCAATATTCACCCCTTAAAGGAGAATGTAGTTCTGAATACTCTAAAGTAATTGAGGTCAAACTACAGAAACTAAAGCTTATTCCTTATTTAGAAAAACTAGGTTCAAAAAGAAATCATATTTTGAAGATCTTCAAGAATACTCTGAGGACCTATGAAATCAGGTGGTGATTCATATCACTGCATCATATCCATAATCTGAAGATTCCTATAAGACTGATTCATGAAAAAGTCAAATATAGAGAAGAATTTTTAAAATTGTAGTTAATTACATAAGTAAAGAAGAAAATAAATTAAGTTCATAGAATGCAACTACAATTACTGGAGAATTGACTGCTTTCTCGTAGAAAAACAAAGCAACACATGGTTTAGCATACAAAAACTGTAAAGGAACAAAATATCTATGTAGTTCTATGCTAGCCTCTAGTACCCAAACACATATTCATTTTTCCATCTAATATTAGACATAAATGTCTAAGTGTGGTCAGTAAGGACCCCTGACATGTCTGGAGGTCAGTATAGAAGGCTGAAAAGATGTATTGTTATTAATATGGATATGTGTCATTACTCATCACCTTCAAAATTTGTATTATGTATTTACACTCTTACCTCTCATGCTAATCAGATTATTTAAAAATACAAATATTTTTCTTCTTTCCATAACTTCATCTTCTGAAATGCTGTGACCATATTTATATCATCAGTAACAGTTGTTCAGTGACTACTTAAAAGAGACATTGCTTTGCAAATGCACAGGTGGTCAGGGCTTGCCAGACCCTGCACCCAATGGTAGAGTCTCCTTAGGAGCTCTTCATCTTTCAATCAGTAAAGAAAGTCAGTACTGGTGAATGTTCAGTCAACAAAGCCACCAGACGTTTGTTCATTAACCACTCTGCAGAAAGTCATGCACACGCTACAAGAATGATAAAAATATGCAAGATACAAGGTGCCAAATCAAGGAAATTGCACCAGAGATTTCAGAGATGAATACACACCAATTTATTGTATGGTAGTAGCACATGTTGATTTGTAACATTATAGATGAGTGGAAAAAATTTAGACTGAAAAGCAGTACCCAGAGGAAAAGTTGCATTTGACTGTCCTCTAAAACCCACTTCACAGTATTGGGGAAATGTAAATCACCATGTCACAGTAGAAAAGGCCTCTGTCAGAAAGATCCAGGTGTGTGCTATCAACAAGGAGGAAACTAAAGCATAAACTTCAGGTTTGTGGCAGGGAGGAATGGGGATGGGGAGATAAAGACTGCAAGTTGACTGCATAGGACAACTTGAATTTCACACTCACTGCAAAATTAACACCAAAATACCTGTGTCTAGACACCCACAAGTGACACAGAGGGATGCACATTTTTCCAGTGGAGCCCAAACGGGCTCATCAGGATCACTTTTCTAAGGGCAAGTGTGGTTAACCTGTCAAGGTGCTGAGGAGGACCCAGGATTCCAGAGGGCAAAGGAAATGATGATGTAGGTGACTCAGGATTGAACTGGTCTGAGCTGCTGCAGAACTGTTATAACTATGAGCAAAATCCTCCTTTCAGTGTAAACACTCAGTATCTTTTTGTATAATTATGACACTGAGAAGAAAGGAATATGCTGGATGGTGTCAATAAGAATAGGAAAGGCTGGGTATATATCTCAGGTAGTAGATTGCTTGCCTTGCAATCATGAGGCCCTGGGATCAACCTCCAGCACTGCCAACAAAAAAAAAAAAGAGGACAAATGATTGCATAGACAGTGGAATATTAGGTTTCATGGTGCTGAACACAGAGTAAAAATATATTAAGGTAAAAATTAAAAGTTTAGGAGAATGTCAGCTGGGCTGGAAGCTGGTGGCTTTAAACACCTTACACTAATCAGTAGGAGAAGAAAGTAGAGACACAGTGGGGGCTGCAACTGGCCTGGCTGAGGATGTGTGGCCATGAGACAGCACCACCCAGTCCTGGGGATCAGCAGGGACAGTGGGGAACTGAGGGGAAACTATGTACAGTCAGGTGACCTCAGATTACCACAGCACTGGACTTGTGGGTCTGAAATGGGAAAGTTTGAATTCTGTAGATGGTTTCCTCATGAGTAAGATGTATTCCTGTTCATGGTGATAAATACTCCAACTATATAGATAGATTCCTACATAAATTAAGCATTGACTGCAATTCAAATTATTAGTTATAATTGTTATTTTTATACAAAGACAAAATAGGATTGAATTGCATTTATGGAAGATAATGAGGGTGATTATTTTATGAATCATTAAAGAACACACCGTCAGACAAGTGACCTTGCAGGAGAGGATGTGAGCAACCCCTGTAAGTGCCCTGCATGAGAGTCTTAGGAGGTCAAGGGAGGCATGATGGGGGAGCTGAGGACAACCCTGCAGGTCACACCCAGACCCTGGGCTGCAGACCTCCACACCTGCACTGAGAGGTGCACTCTGCTTAGAAAGAATTAAAAAATCAGAAAAGCAAGAGTGACCTTTCTTCTGCAGAGAAAGTAACTGCTAAATACAAACAAATACATTGGACATGAATATGTAAAGTATTTGCATTAATCATGCTTTGCTTCCTCTGTCTTATATCTTTATCTTCCTAGAAAACTAGAATTTCCTGTAAATGACCAATTCCACCATGGTAAAGGAATTTCTTCTCCTGGGCTCTCCTGATGGATGGAATATGAGTTTCCTCTATTTCACAGCATTCCCACTGATATACCTGGGTACCTTGTTAGGGAATCTTCTGATCATCACTGTCACCACTGCTGACCAGAACCTGCACAAGCCCATGTATTTCTTCCTCAGGAACCTGTCCATCTTGGACATGTGCTTCATTTCCATCACTGTCCCCAATGCCTGTGTCAGCTCTCTCACTGGCAACAGGGTCATTTCAGTGGGTGGCTGCGCAACCCAGATCTTCTTGGTCATTTTTTGTGCATATGTGGAGATGCTGTTTCTCTCCATCATGGCCTGGGACCGCTATGTGGCCATCTGCCTGCCCCTCCAGTACCCCATCATCATGAACCCTCAGTTTTGTGTCCGCATGACCTTGACTTCCCTGCTCAGTGGTCTGGTATATGCAGGTGTGCACACTGGAAACACCTTCTGGCTGTCCTTCTGCCAATCAAACGTTGTCCATCAGTTCTTCTGTGATGTCCCCTCTCTGCTGAGCCTCTCCTGCTCTGACACCAACAGTAACAAGGTCCTTCTTCTTGTCTCTACTATAATAATTGGTGGTGGCTCCTTTGGTATAATAATCCTGTCATATATTTACATATTTTCAACTGTGCTCAAAGTTCCCAACAAAGCCCCAGGCAAAGCCTTCTCCACCTGCACCCCTCACATTCTCGTGGTGTCCATCTTCCTCAGTTCTGGCATAGTTGTGTACATGAGGCCTGCAGCAAACTCTGACACACTCCAGGACTTGCTTCTCTCTGCCTTTTACACCATGGTTCCTCCCTTTTTGAATCCTCTCATCTACAGTCTCAGGAACAAACAGCTAAAGGAAGCTGTGAGGAGAGTTTTAGGAAGAGAGTTGTTCTCGAGGAAATGAGAAAGATGCATTTCAGCTTTATCCTAATTTCCCTGATTGAGGTTCATAATGTGATACAATCCTCTTCATATGAGTCAATTTAATTTCTACTAAAATCTATAAAAATCAAATTCCAAAATAGTTATAACCAAAAATGTAGAGTGAATCACAATAATATTTCTGTACATCTAATTCATAATATAAGAAGACTCCTTGTCCATGGAAGAAATAGAGAACCTGTGTCCTGATAGTCAAATCCATCCACTGGGGAAGAGCACCCTACATTCCTGGGATAATATTGGCTGCTACTGTTTTATGATGGCCATGAGTTGCCCAGTGTCAGGGATCAATCCCCAAGACTCATTTGCAGGACAGGTTTTGGACAGTTTTCCTCCCACATATCTTCATTCTCTGATGTCTATCCTAACATGTCATGCCTTATAATTATGGAAAACTGAACTGTAATTGTCCGGCCTCAGTGCCTTACCCAGGTCAACTTTTAATTTCCCTCATATTATTGGAGTTCATAAAGTAAACATCTATAAGTCCTTGTTCCCTAAAGCCTTGTGACAACATTTTGCTGTTTTTGGTGGTGGTGGTGATTATTGTTGTTGTTGTATTTGTTGGGTTTTGGGGTTGTTATTTTTCCAGGGATTTAACCCAAGGGCCCATCCCTAGTCCTTTTTGATTTTACTTAGAGTGAAAATTTTGGTAAGTTGCTAAGGGGCCTCCTACATTGCTGGTGCTGGTTTGAAATTGATAATTCTGTATTACTAACAAGAAATATGAATATATCAGAAATGGACAATGATTGATAGCTTGTACTATATATTATTAACAAGAAATATGAATGTCTCAGAAATGGACAATGATTGATAGTTTGTGCAATGTACTAATTGTGATTTCACTAATTGTGTTCTACACATAACAAAGATCAAGATAGTTTGGTTTACACCAGCCTTCCTTTCATCTGTTTCCCACTAACTTTACAGACAACTGGTATAGTTCATTGGATCACACAAAAAGAGAACAAAGATAGGGAGTGTTAATGGAAATAAAAAAGACAGTACAATAAATCAAATATAACCTTACTATGCTTATATGTGAATACATGACCAATGTAACTCCACAGCATGTTCAATTACAGAAATAGAAAGTGATACTCCAAGGCATGTATACTATGTCAAAATACATTCTACTGTCATGTATATAACTAAAAATACACAAAAAAAACTTTTAAAAAAGTTTTAAAAAAGTTTTTTACACCCTGATCTGATAAAAAGATTCTACATGCTTCCTTTACTAGAACAATTATGACTGTATTTTTTTAGAATTTCTGTTTTGAAAAATTTTTATATATGTTTAAGCTCATGGTGTTATAGTAAATTTACATTTCTTTCTTTATGCTTAATTGATTTTCCTCTGATCAGTCTTATTTTATCTACGTATAGAATTTTTTCAGCTCCATGTTCAGAGGTCAATTTTTCAAGGTTTGACTCTCAAATACACTAGAAAACTTTCTTTCACAAAACCCTAAAGGTGCATAGACATGGTGGAGTTGGGAATAACTCTGATAGCCATCAAGGGCCAGTGGTCCCCTGAGACTTTCATTCAGGTGTCCACAGTGGCTTTGCACCTGTATTTCCAACTGCTAGACCTGCCCTGCATTTAAGTCATGATGTAAAAGTGAGATAGACTCTATTCTGATACCTAGTGGCTTATATATAATAGAGGCTTTAATACTATTTGTAGTGTTGCCTCCCAGTTGTGCAGATCTACCTACAAAAAGATATAAAATCTTTGTTTCCTGCCTGAGTTAAGTATGTGTGCACACCTGTGTGTTTTAGTGTTGTGACTACATATGTGCTTGTGCACATCCTGTACATGGTATCAAAATTGACATGGAGATGAGTGCTCATGAATTAAAATTTAAATTAAAATCGATTTAAATATCTTTTTGTTCACATGACCTTAAAATTCAATTTAAATTATGTAAATAAATGACAGTAAGATATCTTTAAAATTACTATTAAGTTTTTCTAGGTAGTTGCACAATGGTCTCAATAAAATATCTAAAATGTTTAAGATCCATTGTTTCTCAGATTTTTCTTCAATACAGAAGTGATGGCTAATATTGTTAACTACGATTGGCTGATATCCTGCATTTTTACATTTAGAACAAGTAAATTAGTTTTAAAAGATGGAAAAATTCTCAACAAAATTTTAGCAAATGGCATACACAAACATATTAAAAAGATAGTGTACCATGATCAAGTGGGTTTCATCCCAGGGATGCAAGGTTGGTTCAACATCAGGAAATCAATAAATGTCATTCACCATATCAATAGACTTAATGTCAAGAATCACATGATTATTTCAATAGATGCAGAAAAAGCATTTCATAAAATACAGCACCCTTCATGCTCAAAACACTGGAAAAAAATAGGAATAGTGGGAACATTTCTTAACATTGGAAAGGCCATCTATGCTAAGGCCATGGCTAGTATCATTCTAAATGGAGAAAAACTGAAAGCATTCCACCTAAAACTGGAACAAGACAGGGATGCCCTCTTTCACCACTTCTTTTCAATATGGTTCTTGAAACTCTAGCCAGAGCAATTAGACAGACCAAAGAAATTAAAGGGATAGGAATAGGAAAAGAAGAACTCAAACTATCCCTATTTGCTGATGATATGATTATATACTTAGAGGAAACAGGAAATTCCAAGGAAATGGAGAAAAGATAGCCTCTTCAACAAATGGTGCTGGGAGAATTGGAAATCCATATGCAACAGAATGAAACTAAACCCATATCTCTCACCATGCACGAAACTAAACTCAAAATGGATTAAGGACCTCAGAATCAGACCAGAGACACTGCATCTTATAGAAGAAAAAGTAGGTCCAGATCTTCAACATGTTGGCTTAGGATCAGACTTCCTCAATAGGATCCCCCTAGCACAAGAAATAAAAGCAAGAATCAATAACTGGGATAGATTCAAACTAAAAAGCTTTCTCTGAACAAAGGAAACGATCAGCAATGCAAAGAAATAGCCTACAGAGTGGGAGAAAATCTTTGCCAATCATATTTCAGATAGAGCACTAATCTCCAGAATCTACAAAGAACTCAAAAAACTTGACACCAAAAATGCAAATAATCCAATCGACAAATGGACTAAGGAAATGAATAGACACTTCATAGAAGAAGATCTACAAGCAATCAACAAACATATGGAAAAATGTTCAACATCTCTAGTAATAAGAGAAATGCAAATCAAAACCACCCTAAGATTCCATCTCACCCCAATTAGAATGGTGATTATCAAGTATACAGGCAACAACAGGTGTTGGCGAAGATGTGGGGAGAAAGGTACACTCATACATTGTTGGTGGGGCTGCAAATTAGTGCAGCCACTCTGGAAAGCAGTGTGGAGACTCCTTAGAAAACTTGGAATGGAACCAGGATTTGACCCAGCTATCCCACACCTTGGTCTATACCCAAAGGACTTATAATCAGCATATTACAGAGATACAGCCACATCAATGTTCATAGCTGCTCAGTTCACAATAGGCAGATTGTGGAACCAACCTAGATGTCCTTCAATTGATGAATGGATAAAGAAGCTGTGGTATATATATACAATGGAATATTACTCAGCCATAAAGAATGATAAAATTATAGCATTTGCAGGCAAATGGGTGAAATTGGAGAATATCATGCTAAGTGAGATAAGCCCATCTCAAAAAACCAAAGGACGAATGATATCACTAATTAGTGGATGATGAGTTTTACTTCTTTTATTAAATGTGCTCCATGAAATAAATTTTCCTCTAAGTACTGCTTTCATAGTGTCCCAGATGTTTTGATATGATGTTTCTTTGTTCTCATTTACCTCTAAGAATTTTTTAATTTCCTTCCTAATATCTTCTGTTATCCATTCATCATATAATAGCATATTGTTTAGTCTCCAGGTGTTGGAGTAGTTTCTGTTTTTTACTCTTTAATTTATTTCTAACTTCAATCCATTATGAACTGATAAAATACAAGGTATTGTCTCTATCTTCTTGTATTTGCTCACATTAGCTTTGTGGCATAATATATGGCCTATTTTAAAGAAGGATCCATGTGCTGCTGAGAAGAAAGCGTATTCGCTCTTGGTTGGATGGTATGTTCTATAAATGACTGTTAAGTCTAAATTATTGATTGTGTTATTGAGATCTATGGTTTCCTTGTTCAATTTTTGTTTGGAAGATCTATCCAGTGGTGAGAGCGGCATGTTAAAATCACCTCGTATTATTGTGATATGCTCTATTTGGTTTCTAAAATTGAGAAGGATTTGTTTGACATACATGGGTGAGCCACCGTTTGGGTCATAGGTGTTTATGATTGTTATATCTTCCTGATTTATGCTTCCCTTAAGCAGTATGAAATGTCCTTCTTTATCCCTTCTGAATAACTTTGGCTTGAAGTCCACATTATCTGAAATGAGGATGGATACTCCAGCTTTTTTGTTGAGTCCATGTGCATGGTATGTTTTTCCCCATCCTTTCACCTTTAGTCTATGGGTATCTCTTTCTATGAGGTGAGTCTCTTGCAGGCAACATATTGTTGGATCTTTCTTTTTAATCCAATCTGCGAGTCTATGTCTTTTGATTCATGAATTCAGGCCATTAATATTCAGGGTTATTATTGAGATATGATTTGTATTCCCGGTCATTTGGCTCATTTTTAAAATTTTATTTATTCATTTATTTCTGACACAATTTGGTTCCTCCTTTATTTGGCAATACCTTTAGGATAATCTCTCCCTTTGCTGATTTGCTTCTTTGTTTTTTATCTCTTCCTCATGGAATATTTTGCTGAGAATGTTCTGTAATGCTGGATTTCTTTTTGTAAATTCTTTTAGCTTTTGTTTATCAGGGAATGATTTTATTTCATCGTCAAATTCAAAGGTAAGTTTTGCTGGGTATAAGATTCTTGGTTGGCATCCATTTTCTTTCAGAGCTTGAAAAATGTTGTTCCAGGCCCTTCTAGCTTTTACGGTCTGGATTGAAAAATCTGCTGATATCCGTATTGGTTTCCCCCTGAATGTAATTTGGTTCTTTTCTCTCACAGGCATTAAAATTCTGTCATTATTTTGTATGATAGGTATTTTCATTATAATGTGCCTTGGTGTGGGTCTGTTGTAATTTGTGTATTAGGAGTCCTATAAGCCTCTTGAACTTGATTTCCCATTTCATTCTTCAGATTTGGAAAATTTTCTGAAATTATTTCATAGAATAGATTTTTCATTCCTTTGGTTTGTTTCTCTAAGCCTTCCTCAATCCCATTAATTCTCAAATTTGGCCTTTTCATGATATCCCATAGTTCTTGGAGATTCTGTTCATGACTTCTTACCATGTTCTCTCTTTGTTCTACTTTGTTTTCAAGGTTAAATATTTTGTCTTCAATATCTGAGGTTCTGTCTTCCAGATGTTCTATCCAATTGGTTATGCTTTCTATGGAGTTCTTAATTTGGTTTATTGTTTCCTTCATTTCAAGGATTTCTGTTTGTTTTTTTTGTCAATATCTCTAACTCTTTATTGAAATGATCTTTTGCTTCCTGTATTTCCTCTTTTAACTGTCGATTGGTGTGATCATTCAATGCCTGCATTTGCTCTTTCATCTCATCATTCAATGGCTGCATTTGCTCTTTCATCTCATTGTTTGCTTCCCTGATCATTTTAATTATGTACATTCTGAACTCCCTTTCTATCATTTCTTCTGCCATGCTGTCATTGGATTTTATTGATGTAACATCTAGATTTGTTTGGGGCATTTTCTTCCCTTGTTTTCTCATATTGTTCAGGAATCAGTGGGTCATTAAGATATTGCAGATTTCCTCTATTGACTTATAATGTCCCTGAAGATTGCTAGTATATCCCCTCTTACCCTTCAGTAGCCTGCAGTCTTGGAGGAAGTTGATAATGCTGTGCTCCACAAGGAAGCTGCCTCTCTAGAGTTGGTGACCCTCTTGTGGGGTATATTCCCTGATAGTGGGCCAAGGCGCCTCCACTTGTTGACCAATCGTCATCCAAAGGGTAATTAGGCTGTGGGCTGAGGCAAGGCCTGTTTGTGCCTGTGTCTCTGGTTTTACCATCCTTGTGGGATAACCTCACCCGGCAGGGAAGACCCACCCGGTGGGGAGGTCTCGCTGGTCAGTTCCCCTCCTAGAGGTTCCCCTCAAACTACAAGTACTGCCTGGTCTGGGCTCTCTTCCTCTGCAATGTTCCCAGGGGCCCGGACCTACCTCCTGGGCCTGGGAGCCTCACCCTTCACAGACAAGTCTCTGTAGGCTGCCTCTCCTGAGAGAATCTGCCCGCAGTCCTGGAAACTTCGCTCCGCCCCTAGGCGTGTCTCTGTGCGGCTCTTCCAGCAAGAAGCCGCCTAGGTCCTGGGACCCTGCTCTGCACCTAATCGCCTGGCTATGCGGCCCCTCCTCTGACCTGCCACCTGGAGCCCCGTACAATAGCTCCAAGTCCCAGAGACCCGCCACACACCTCTTCCTCCAGATAGCCACCCGGTGTTCCATCGCAGTCAGTAGGAGTCCAAGCAACTCACTTCACATCTCCTCCTCCCGCCAGTCGCCCATAGCCCTAGGCAGTCACTCCGAGTCCAAGTGACCCGCCCTGTTCCTCCTCCTCCTCGGTGTAGCCCCCCAGGTGTTGAGGAGTGGTTGCTCGGAGACCAAGCGACCCACCTTGTTCCTCCTCCAGGCAGGCCACCGGTGTTGAGGAGTGGTCACTTTGAGTCCAAACAACTCACTACTCGCCTCCTCCTCTGGCAACCACCTGTAGCTCTGATGCAGTCACTCCTAGACCAAGCGACCCGACAGGTTCCTCCTCTTCCTCAGGGCAGCCCCCCGGTGTTCAGAAGCAGTCGCTCTGTGTCCAAACAGCTCGCCACGCAGCTCCTCCTCTTGCAACCACCTGTAACTCTGATGCAGTCACTCCTATCCCAAGCGACCCACCGTGCTCCTCCTCTTCCTCCCAATACATTCATTTTAAAGCAAAAAGTATAACATGGAAAATACCTGATAGACAATAAGTAGGTAAATACCAAAGTATTTATATAAATAATATACCTTAAAACGTATCAGTTAATGTAGGAAAAAAGAAATTTTCTGTTGCATACAATTTTTATGGAAGCATTTTGAATTCATCCACCTATCTTATTGTATTGATAAAAATTTTATTCTGTTTTTCAACTAATTTTACATTTTTTACTACCAAAATATGAGGTGTGACTATGAGGAAGTCTCTGTCCAGTAGTAATCATACAAAAAATGAAATTATAAAATTCTGGAAGCATACTATGAATTTCAGAAACTATAAATATCACCTTAATATTTGTCAAAGGTTTATCAATAGTAATAATTAATCATTTTAAAAATAGAAAAATATAGTTTAGAAAATGATAATTTCCTGTGCCTTGCAACTGGAGTAATCCTTTGCAGTTTTTAAATGACCAGTTTATCATTTATTTCCTTATTTTAAGCACTATCTGTAGAAATACAAGAAGTGAAACTCTCAACTTTCCCCACTTTTAGAGGCAGCCCTGGGCACACCCTCTTCATTTTCTTGGCATTAAGGCCTGCTTGCCTCTCCTCAGAAGCATTTCCCTGCCTTTCTTTTCCACCTGACTTTTATTTTATTTTATCTTTATCTAATTGTTTGTAGAAGAAATTTTTGATAGGCATTTATCTGCCCCTAATACATTTCTGAGTCACACTAAAATTATTGTGGTGCAGATAATTGAACAAAAGCATGTTTTTGTTTTTAAATCTCTCTTCCTGAAGAAATGATACATTAGAAGTCTATTGACTGAGGCTCTCTGTAGAAATTAGGGGATGTTTCCTACTCTTGTTTTTCCCATGTTACACATGAGGAAAGATCAGTGCTCCATGATCCCAGGTATCCTCTGAGACTAAAGAAAGAAGAAACAAAGTCAAATTCAGAAAATTTCTAAAATTACAATTAAATCATATAAATAAAGAGGAAAGCAATTACATTCACATAACTCAAACTACTTAGGGGGAATTTACTAAGTTCAGATGGAGAAATAAACACAAGTAGGTGGTATATAGTGTTCAACAATGAGGGAAATGTCTATGGTTCAATGCAACTCCTGGATTTTAAACACATGTTCTGCTTTCCATCATAGATTTCGCACAAAGAAAAAATGAAGGAGACAAATGTTTCCTATAGTCCTGCAATTCACAGGAAGGGTGAGAAGTCAGCCCATGTTCTTACTGATTCATCTCAATGCTCATCAGTATCCAAATTTTTTGTATATATTTATGTTTTTATAGTCTATTACATTTGTTTCCTCTAGAGTAATCAAATTTTGTAAAATGTCAATAATTTTCTTTTTTCCCTAAACCCAGCATCAGGAATAGCAGTGGCCAAATTTGTGTCATCAGTAATGATTTTTGAGCGATTACATTACTGCTTTAGAACTGACCCTGTAAAGACATGGGGTAGAGAGGAGCATCTGCTTTTATCATTTCACACCAGTGTGTACTGTATCTGTTACAGGACAGAAGAAGGCTCAAAGTCTATTGGGGAGCTATTTATTTGTAAATTAGTGGAATAAAGTCAGTCCACTTAGTAGTTAGTCAATAATGTTATAATATTTTTATTTATTAATTACTCTGCATAAAGTCAGGTAATTGCTGCTAAACATGTAAAATCATGAATATCACATGACCAAAAATTCAAAGATCTGCAGTGTTGTGGGGATGATAAACACACACATATTAGCTGCAATTTATTATAAGACATCAATTTCTAAACAAAATACAAAAGTCAAAGAGGGAATTAGAGATTATGAGTAAGTTTTCAGAGGAAAAGGTACATTTGATCCTCCTTTCAAGAGTAACACATTCTAGGTGGTGGCAACTGACAGTGAGACGAGGGTATACAAAACACTGGAGTATATGACAGTATCCACCAACTGCAGCCCTGGACACATCTTGTGCTGTGAGTGTGGTGTCCCAATTAGTCCAAATCCTGTCAATATTTGTGTGACCTGTTTGTGAAGTAAAGTAGACATCAGCCAAGGTATTCCAAAGCAAGTCTCAATTTCTTTCTGCAAACAATGTCAAAGATATTTTCAGCAACCAGGAACTTGGGTACAGTGTGCTTTAGAATCCAGGGAACTTCTTGCTTTGTGGTTGAAAAAAATCAAAACTCCTCTGAGTAAGGTACGCCTTGTAGATGCGGGCTTTGTTTGGACTGAGCCCCATTCTAAGAGACTTAAAGTTAAACTGACTATTCAAAAAGAGGTGATGAATGGTGCTGTCCTTCAGCAAGTGTTTGTGGTGGATTATGTTGTTCAGTCCCAAATGTGCAGAGATTGCCACAGAGTAGAAGCCAAGGATTTCTGGAAGGCCGTGATTCAAGTCAGGCAAAAGACTTTAAACAAAAAAAAATATTCTACTATCTGGAACAGTTGCTTCTGAAATATGGAATGCATCAGAATACACTTCGTATCAAAGAGATTCATGATGGTCTGGATTTCTATTATTCCTCAAAACAACATGCTCAGTAGATGGTAGAATTTCTTCAGTGTACAGTTCCCTGTAGATACAAAGCTTCACAAAGACTGATCTCTCAGGATATTCATAGTAACACATACAATTACAAAAGCACTTTTTCTGTGAAAATTGTTCCAATATGCAAGGATAATGTTGTCTGTTTGTCTCCAAAACTGGCACAAAGTCTGGGAAATATGAACCAGATCTGTGAATATATTCGAGTAACCAGTGCCATCCACCTCAAAGATCCAAACAGCCTACAAGATGCAGATATTGATGGGAGCACTTTCTGGAGTCATCCTTTCAATAGTTTATGCCATCCCAAACAGTTAGAGGAGTTTATTGTGATGGAATGCAGCATCATTAGAAATGTAAAACGCAATGCAGGTGCTGGAATGATATCAAAAAAGTATACCCTCGTGGAAGTCTGGGTACAAAAAACATCTGAAATGAATACAGATAAACAGTACCTTTGTCACACTCATTTGGGACACCTTCTAAATCCTGGAGACCTGGTATTGGGGTTTGATTTGGCCAACTGTAACTTAAATGATGAACTTGTCCACAAAGTGAACTCAGATAGAGTTTCAGATGTGGTACTAATCAACAAGAGCTATGACCGCACCAAATGCCAGCGTCGTAGAAACTGGAAACTGAAAGAACTTGCAAGAGATAGAGAAAACATGGATACAGATGATGAAAGGCAGTATCAAGATTTCCTTGAAGATCTTGAAGAAGATGAGGCAATTAGAAAAAATATCAACATCTATAGAGATTCAACTATACCTGTGGAAAGTGACACAGATGATGAAGGAGCACCTCGAATTAGTTTGGCTGAGATGCTTGAAGATCTTCATATTTCCCAAGATGCCACTGGTGAAGAAGGTGCATCAATGATGACATAATGAGATCATGTTATAGACTGTACCATCTGTGGCTCAGGAAGTTGGAACAAAATGATCTTTACTGTGTATTGCTTCTATGCTTCCGTATTTCAGGAGGAGAAATTTAGTTTTAAATGTGAATAAATAAAACTATTTTGATTGTTTAAGCATTAAAAGATTTGATAGTTTTGAAGTTCTAGATAATAAAAGATTAGGGAGAATAATTTTGTTGCTGATATTTGGGCCATTTTTATGTGTGCAGTTTTATCACTGCTTTTTTTTATGTACTGTAGTATATTTACATACTGTAGCACTGGATTTAAAAGCTCAAATGTAGTGATTCTTTGGCTGTTAACTAAATATTCAAGTATAACAAGAGCTTTTACATTCTTTTTATGTTGATCATTTTATGAGCATATGGAAGGTCATTTTTAATATGAACTTGCTAAGCTTTTTGAGCCACTTTAGATCATTTTTATGTCCTTAGTGAAGGGAAATTGGGGTTCAATTTATCACTGGACATTCAAGAGGGAAGTTAATCTTTTTTTTAATTTCATCATAAAATTAACATTTTCAGAAGCTTTTTATTTCTTTTTTTTTGTGTGACACTGGGAATCAAACCCACAGCTTGGCATTTGCTTACTATATAACTCTTACTGAGTTGTATTCCAAGTCTTGCAAAAGTTTTTAAACATTTAACTTCTACTGTAGTACAAAGAAATATATATAAAATGTTTACATATTTGTAGCTCATATGGAGTTGTTATTTAAAGGTTAAATAAGAATTTCTTCTTTTGTTATTTTTGCCTGGACCAGCAGCTTAGGGCAGTAGTCTGTGTCATAAAAATATCTTCCTATCACTTAAAAGATTTTGCTTTTAAAATTTTGTTTTACAGATTGAGAATAAATAAATTTTCTCTGTAAGTTTCATCATTTGAACACATCTCCATCAAAAAGAATATTAGATTCCAGCATGTAGTTGGTAAAATAATAAAATTGAAGTACATGCTTTTAAAACCACGAATCGGGTTTGAATGTAGAATCCTTCCGCATTCTTAAGAAAGAGACTTGGCTTGAATTTTAGTGTCCTGAGAGAGAAGTATTACAATTCTATTTCTGTAGCATAAGATCTTACTAACTATACCAAACTGTTACTTCATTAATTATATGCCTAACACTAAATAGATTGAGAAGTGCTGAATAGAATGCTTACTTTTTTGAGATTGAACTCCCCAATTTTGAAGTTATGAATGAAATCCTGAATTTTCCAATTGATTCCTTTTCTGTCTGCATATTTAGTTAAAATTGAATGTAAAAGGCATATGCTATTCTTGGTGATAGCTTGTCTTAGTTCTTTATAGGTGAGCATGGCCTCAACAAGTTCTTTCTCTCTTCTATGTCAAGATATTAAAAAGCATGAAAATAAAAATAGTCTTCCAAAAAAAAAAAAAAGAGTAACACATTCTAATCATTTGGTCTAGTAGGAAAAGGAGTCTCTGTCAGCTCTGAAGAGGAGGTCACTCAGGAGAGAGCTTCAGGTTTGTGTCACGGAGAAGCTGAGAAGGGGACCAGACACAGATGACAGGTAGACTGGAGGGGACACCTTGGACTTTGCCATGACCATGAAATTAAAAGCAACTTGCCTGTGTATGGCCACCACCTCCTGACCATGGGAGACACACAACTCCAGAGGAGCCCAGACAGGCTCAGAAGGAAGCTCACTCTTCAAAGGAAGAGTGTGATTAACAAGGCAAGGTGTTATGCCACCTGCAATTCCCCTCAGTGCTTGACAAGGATTCCGCTGAGTAAAAAAGATGTTTGCAAAGTCTGATCACGTTGGGAATTTGGGTTGCGGGCTTTCCTTCCTTGCTTGCTTAATATGTATAGGTTTACTATTAATATTTTATGTGTTTTCCCTGAAAACATGGGTCTTGACAGAACCAGGGTTAAAACATAAATCCAGACTTCTAACGGAACAGTGATTTCAGATTTAGTTTTTTACAATGAAATTCTGAGTAACCAAAAAATGCTATGAGAAAATACAAAAACAGATTCCAGCTGCCAATCCCCTGTTGACGACTCTCAGATGAACTGAACCATGTAGGCAAAAACTCCAACCCCATCAGGAATGATTGACAGGAACTGCAGAAATAAAGAAAAAAGAGTTCCTACAGTTAAAACACCTTATGGCAATGCTTATTTAATTAATGGAAAGCTATGACATCCTCACTCTTGGGAGTCATAGGTGTGGCATGTCTCCATGTGCAGTTACTTTTAATTCTAATAATCAATATATCCTTAGATCCAGATTATAGAATATACTGGAGAGATTTCATGGTGTTGGGCACAAAATACATACAATAAAGCTTAATGTTAATACTTCGATAAAATCATAAATAAGCAATTATGATTTGCTCAAATTTGTAAGGAACCCATGATTTCTTTAATATAAAAAATTCTCTAAAAGTTATATATGAGAGTGTATTCCTCTGAGCTTTGATGTGGTGTTTGGTCTTCATTGCTTTCTTAGTGTTTATGATTAAGTTTGAGGATATTTTTCCAACTTAATAAATAAATAGGTTAATAATAGGTACAATTTGTTTTCTTTCTATGTCTAGTTAGAGTTTTAGTCCATCATTGAGTACATGAAATACAATAAATATTAACTATAAGCTGATTCCTCTATTCTCTGTTAGTAATAACAAAAAAACATTCACTGTTAATAACTAACATAAGAGTACTTGGAAGGGGTAATTTTTACAGAAACTTAATGACATATTATTTCAGGGAAATTAAAACTAAACAAAGCATGGTGCCCTCTACCTTGCTGGGAACCATTTTTTCATTTTAAGCTATCATACAGTAAAAACAGGTTTATTGAAAAAGATCATTAATTATACTCTTGCAGATTTTTACTTAAAGTTTCCTTGTATTAACTATGAAATCATGTAATCAATACCAAAGAAAAAACATACAAAAAGATTCTGTGAACAATAAAGATTCAGACCTCAGAACACTTGGTGTCTCGTTGTGCTGTTTCTCCACCTAGGACCCTCGACTGCTGACAGGGCTGGACCCCAGCAGCAAGGTGCTGAGGAGGACCTACGTTTGAAGAGGGCAGAGGAAACCATGATGCAGGTGACTTGGGACTGAGCTGTCTGAGCTGCTTCATAAGAGTTATAATTATGAACACAACCTTAATTTAGAATATATCATTAACATGCCTTTAGAGATTATGATGCCATTGAGAATATAATGGAAGGTGTCAAGAAGAACAAGGAAAATATTCTTAGAAAAATGAATCAAATATCATGGGCAAAAACACTGAGTAAAAACATTTTTAACACTGGAGAGAGTGCTAAAACATTCTTATCAGTTCTGATTTATGGATGAGAATGATGTTAACTAAATTACACAGCACTGAAGAATGCACTTTCACACAGGTGGCCATGCAGGAGAGGGGGCGAGTAACCCATGCAAGTGCTCTGCATGGGACTCTCAGGAGGTCAGGGGAGGCATGATGGAGGAGCTGAGGACCAGCCCTGCATGCCACTCCCAGGGTCAAGGGCTGCAGACCTAAACATCTGCCCTGGGAGGTGCACTCTTCTTAGAAATGATTAAAAACTCTGAAAACCAGGAGTGACCCTTTCTCTGCAGGGAAAGTAACTGCAAATTGAAGCAAATACATTGGACATAAAAATGAAAAGTAATTGCATTAATCATGCTTCACTTGCTTGGCCTTATCTCTTTATCTTCCCAGTAAAACAATTTCCAGAACATGGCCAATTCCACCACGATAATGGAATTTGTCCTCCTGGGCTCTCCTGATGGCTGGGAACTCAGTTTCCTCTATTTCATGGTATTGCTACTGACCTATCTGAGTACCTTGTTAGGGAACCTGCTCATCATCACTGTCACCTCTGCTGACCAGAACCTGCACATGCCCTTGTACTTCTTCCTCAGGAGCCTGTCCATCTTGGACATGTGCTTCATTTCCATCACTGTCCCCAATGCCTGTATCAACACTCTCACTAGCAATATGGACATTTCAGTGGCTGGCTGTGCAGCCCCGATATTTTTGGTCATATTTTGTGCATGTGTTGAACTCCTTTTTCTCTCCATCATGGCCTGGGACCACTATGTGGCCATTTGCCAGTCCCTCCAGTACCCTATCATGAACCCTCAGTTATGTGTCCGCATGACCTTGGCTTTCCTGCTCAGTGACCTTGTGTATGCATGTGTACAGACTGGGCACACATTCTTGCTTTCTTTCTGCCAGTCAAACATGGTCCATCAGTTCTTCTGTGATGTCCCCTCTCTGCTGAGGCTCTCCTGCTATGACACCACGAGCAACATGGTCCTTATTCTCCTCTCTGCTGTGGTGGTTTGGGATGGTTGTTTTTTCTTAATTGGCATGTCATATATTTGCATATTTTCTACTGTGCTGATATTTCCCTCCAGAGTCAGGGAAGGATTTCTCCACCTGCACCCCTCACATTCTTGTGGTGTCCATCTTCCTAAGCTCTGCTACAGGTGTGTACCTGAGGCCTGCAGCAACCTCTGACACACTGCAGGAAATAATTCTCTCTGCCTTTTATATCATGGATCCTACCTTCTTGAATCCTCTCATCTATAATCTCAGGAACAAAGAGGTAAACGAAGCTGTGAGGAGAGTAATACCAAGACAGTTGTTCTCAGGAAAATGATAAAGATGCATTTCACCATTATACTCCTTGCACTGAGTGGAGTTAAATAAGATCAAGTGCTCTTCTTATGGGGGCTTTACACGTTACACTGCCTACCCTAATGGTACCTTATGAGAAGCTGAACAATAATTTTGTGATTTACCATAGCATTTCATGTATCCTTCATTAAATCTGTAATTTTATCAATGTTTCAAATATAAATACAATTCACTATCTATTCTAAAATCATTTGTGTTTATATATATTGAAAGCTATCCATAGTAGTAATATATTGAAACTTCACCATAACTGTATACAATACTGTCACAGAGGAAACCTTTACAAACAAAACGTGGTGATAACATATATTTGCATAATATGCTCTTACTCAGAGAAATGTCAAACAGATTTGTGAGCACTGTGATACATAATTGTCAGTATAATTATTTTAAAATCATATAAAACTCAACTTCTAAAGAATTTATAAGCAAAATGATGAGAGAATCACAGTAATGTTTTTTCCCATCTGCAACATGAAAAGGAAAGTATCTCCTTGCCCATGAAGAAAGCAGAAACCAAAGCTTTCAACCCTCATAGTCCCTATAGTCAAATTCATCCACTGGGAAAGAGCACCCTGGGTCTCCCCCACAACTTTGATGGCTGTCAGTCTCTTATTATCTCCATGAGAGACCCAGTGGTGGGAATGTAAATATGGGGCCGAGTTGCATGTTATCTTTCAGAGAGTTTTCCTCACACACATCTTACTTTTGTAATGAGTATGCTAATGAGTCATGTCAGATCATTATGAAAGATAGAATCTAGTTGTCTGGCCTGACCCTTTTTCCCACATCAATGCCACCACTTCTCTCAGTTTACTGGTGTTCCTACAGTAAAACCCTCTCTGTACCTGTGGCAATCTATTTTGTTGCTGTTGTTTACAGCAGGTATGGAACCCAGGGTGAACCCACAGCCCATTTTTGCTTTTATCACAGAAAACAGGGTCTTGCTAAGTTTCTTAGGGCTTCCTTAAGTTTCTGAGGCTGGCTTCAAACCTAAGATCCTCATATCTCAGACTCCTGAGCCGCTGGGATGCAGGTGTGTGACTGTGAACATGATTTGTAATAGCTCATCATCCCACACAAGATATTTGTCTTCAAACATTTTAGCATATACTGTGCTAATCATTAATCATAACTGACATATGCTCAATATCAAGTTACCTAGGAGTAACTTATATAACAAAGTGATAAAAAAATTGTTCATGCAATACCTCACTCAATATATTAAATTCCAAATTCTGTAAAACAATATTGCTCACCAGTACAATAATACAAACTAAGTGGAGAAACTCAAGAGTGCATTTATTACCTAGGAAAATAAAAAGCTTAAATATATGAGATTAATTCATAATGGCATTTCTTAAAGTTTTCAGACACAGGAATACTTTCAGGAGGAACCATTGAAACACCCAGGTGTTGGGTGATGCAGGAAGCCTTGATTGCTTAACAGGATGCAACCAGCAAGAAATCTTCATCCAAACAACTGTTTTCCATGTTTTCTTATTCTCACCATTTCAATTTTCCCTGCTAGAGAAGAAGGTTCTTCAGAGAATCCCAGTTGAACTCTTCATGCCATGCATGTCCTCCACCCCTGTAGCTGACTGAATTCTAACTCATGTGCTTTTTTGAGTTAAGGTGGCCAGGTATATTAAATTTAAATTTAATGGATAAAGTTAGAAATAAATTCAATTTCAAACACCAGTTCTATTGAAAGTTGTATTTTGATGCATGTATTTGGACATCTAACTTGTGTTTTATATTGAAAGTCCTGGTGGAAAAGGAGATAAAAAAAGGAAATATTGATATAAGGACTCCATGATATCTCATATCTTATGGCAAATAATGCAAAACCCTGAAAGTGTGGTGTGGTATGGAACTTATGTAGAGTTTTCCAAAAATTTTACTTCGTATACTACATGTGAAACAAATGAAGAGATTTTTTAGAGTATACCAAAATTGTCAGAGATATATTTTGGAAAGCCATGTTTTCTGAATATCATGTCTACCCTTATAAGGATATTATGTTTAGGAGTACTTGGTGGAGACTTTTTGTTATTATGGTTGTCAGTGCTTTGTGGAATCAAAACTACAGAAGAAAAAGACTTACTACAGTCAACAGTTAGAAATGTGTTGGGACATCATCCACCAACAAGAAAATGTAGTAACTCATTCTGCCACCAAAAAGCCAATGTAGTAAATGATTCTATAGAGCATTTTAAGGTCACATTCAAAAATGAGAATATTATGCTAGGAATATTATACTTTTCAAGTTTTATAAAACCATCAAACTATTCTAAGTTTCATAAAGACTTTAGAATATTTATATTAATAACATAGACATATAGCATTTTAAGAAAACAGATGTTTATATTAGTAGAGTTAAAAACCACATTTCATCAGAATTTAAAGTAATCATTTCAAAAACAGGGGCAAGGGAAGTTGTGGTTGTAAAGAGATTGTAGTCCCTTAAGAGGAACCAAGTATTTCACAAAGAGAAAATGTAAAGGAGTCTGAAGGCCTCTAAGACATTTGCAAGATCACATCCCTTGCACACTCAAGGATATAGAAGGGAAAATTCTAGTGAGAAATCTCATGGGGCCTCCATACTTACAAAGGGGTCCGAGCAAGTGAGATTAGCATGTTCAACAAGGAAGACATCCAGAAACCACCTTGGTAGTAATTTCAGGGACCCAACTATGGTGTCAGCTGGCAGCAGGCTTTAGCATTATTTATGTGGTGCTGGCCCTGTAGAACTGCAGGGTGCTCAAGGTAAAAGTTCATGGAGGTTTCCACCATCATTCCACAGAAAGGCTTGAGATTCCAGGCAAAATGTAACAGGGTCTGAGCCTTTGTAGGCTGCCCCTGATAGGATAATAGTTCACCCTCTAAAAGTGAAGCCACAGTTGAATGGAATCATCTGAAATTCATATAAGGAGTAGCAAGAACAGTCAACCAAGAGAAACAGCTAACTGCAGAGAGAGCCAAATGAAAGAACACCCTTGTGCTCTACAACTGACAGGAATTCCCAAGCCCTTTGAAAAGAATTTCTTTCAGTCAAGAGTATTAGATGCTATATGAGGTGGAGTTATGCTTGCTCATCTGGTTTTGACCCTCCCTTTCTTTCCATAACCCTCTTACTTGCTTTGGGAATGAGAAGGTTTATTTTCTGCCAGTGGACATTGCATGTATGTGACTTGTTTTGATTTTACAATAGCTAACAGCCCAGAGTTTGCATTAAATTTAGGTGAGATTGTTGACTTTGACTTTTGGGCAATGCTGGACTGGTTAAGACTATGGACTCTTAGAAATGGACTAAATTTATTTTGCAATGAAAAGTGAACATGAGATTTTGGGAACCAGCAGTGAAAGTTATGGATGTGATGTGAGGTGTCTCCCAGATTTCCTGATGAGAGGCAGGAATTTTCAAATGTAAAATGATTGAGTTGTGAGACCTACAAACTAATCTGCCACATTGGTTTGAATGAGGTGACTGGGTGGTAGCATTAGTCATATGGGGTCCTTCCTGGAGAAGGTGGACACTGTTGTTAAGTCCTGGAAGCATCCATCTTCCTTCCATCCCCTTTTCCCTTTTCTGTCTTTGCTTCCTTGCAGGCACATCCTGAGCAGCTTCCCTCTGCTGTGTCCTTCCTCCATGTACCTACACCATGGGAACAAGGTAGTGGAATTGTCCAATGATGATGAAAACTCTGAAATCCTGAGCCAAAATATGATTCACCCATCTGAGTTGCTCTTTTGTTTATTGGGGTTTTTTGTTTCTTTGTTTGTTGTATGTTTGTTTTGCATAAAGTATTTTGGTAACAATAATGTGACTCTGACTGCCACAATTGCTTGACATAATCATAGACAGTGCAGAATGTGAACCAGAAATATTGAAGATGGCAAAACTTACGAGAAACAATAAATCACTCATATTATGTTAACCAAAAGAAGAAAAATATATCCACAAATTGATGTGTTAATTAAAGTATTTCAGGCATGTGCAGATAAAGAAATGTCTCTCATCCTTAAGGAATGAACAAATGATACATGTTACAAAATGGATTAATTTTGAAACTATTAGACTAAGTTAAACAAGAAAAATCATATATTAAGTGATTCTATTAAGAAATTTCACACACATGTAAATTTTGATATACAGAATATACTTAAGGTTTTCCAGTGACAGTAAGTGGGGATAATAGAAACTCTGTGTAACAGATTAGATGGCTCATCTGAAGTAGTAAAAGTATTCATCAACAAGTTGAACATGGAAGTTCTACAAATTTGTCCTGAGGTAAATAACACTGAATTGATGCCATGAAGTGTTACAATGGTTAACTTTATGTCACGTGGTTTTCATCTCAGTGATAAGAAATTTTGTTGCTGAAATGCAGAAAGTGTTAGATGTTTCCCACTGTCAGGTTCATGAGTGAGTGAGTTTCTCATCTCCCTTAATGTTAACTAAACCCCATAAGCACCCCTAACTCACACAGAGATGAAAAAGGCAGAGATGGGAACACACAGTGAGCACTATCAGTCTCTCCTCAGTGCTACTCACTTCTCAGCAATGACATAGGGTGGTGCCCAGCAGAGGATTGCCCTGTGTCATCCACTGTGCAAGCTGTCATGAGGCCAGGTCTCTCTCCCCTGGGTTCTGGAGATGCTACAGCCTAGTGCTGTGCTCATCCCTCTGCCTGCCTCTGCAGATTGAGCTCTGGGCTCGTGGGCTCCTGCTACCACTGGCAAGGCACCAGGTTCACATAAAACAGAGGTGACTGAGCTCCTCACATCCCACATGACACTGTGCTAGCTGGATAGATCCACTGGGGTGCAGACATACCCCATAGCTGAAGCCAAGTACAGAGAAAGTTCTCATCTCACGTGGAGAACAGGCACCACTCAGGAGTGAGTAATTGGTCCTTAGAGTCTAAGTGCATCTAAGCCTCACTGTTGTTCTGCCCATCATATTGCAGTCCCATCTAGAGAGTCAGCCAGCCCAGGGAAGGAATGAAGGGTTAAATCTGCAATGAACGGCGGGCACAGAGAGGTCTTCTAAACACTGTGGTATTTGCTATGATATCAGGTGCTTAAGTAGCAAACAGATCCACAGTATGGTGGGTGTCTGCACAGTATTTGCAAGTAAGGCAGGTAATAGCTCTTCCTGTTGCTCTTATGAGTTTAAAATTCTTCTTGTCAAATGACTTTTACTTAACCCAAACTCAGAAAATGCACAGAATTATCTGCAGATTTGAGAGGTCTCAAAGAAATATATTCTGATTAAGGAAAAAGGAAGACAAAATGCCAAATATCTTGTAGGTGACAGGAAGGTAGATGAGAATTCATGTATGCAAATGACATACATTCATATTGTTAGTAGCTGTGGGAAATAAAAATGTATAGCATTGTACACAATTTTCAATGAAGCATTTTGAATTCATCAATCTCAGCCTTTTTGAATTCATCCTCTCAGCTTTTACTAATCACAATTATGTCTTATTTTCAATAATTATTTACATTTTATATTAAGGTTATATCAGTTGTGATTATAGGACATGTGTGTCCAGTGGTAAAAATGTAAAAACAGAATTGTGCAGCCTTTGGAGGCACATTTTGAAGGTCAGTATGTAATAACATGCCCCTTGGCTTTCCTCAATGGTTGATCAATAGTACTAGTGATAATTGCTAATACTGAAAAATGTAATTTCGAAAATAATTAATTCCTGTTTCTTACAACCCAAGTAAGACTTTGCATTTTTATATGAAATTGATTTACCATATTTTAAGCACTATAAAGAGAAGGATCCAAAGGGAAAACCCCAGCAATCACCATTTACAAAGGAAAGCACTGGAAGCAATCCTCTTCAAATTTCTGACCATAACAGATGCTAACTTCTCCTCCTACATATTTTCCAGACCCTCATGCTTCCAGAACTTGGTTGTATTTATGCCCCATCTTTTTGTTTTCTGAGGGAAATTTTCAACAAGCACTTTTCACCTGTTAATAGAGAATGTAGTTTTAAATACTCCAAAGTGATTGAGGTCAAACTACAGAAACTAAAGCTTATTTCTAATTTTATGTGACCCTACAATATGTACAATCAGAAAAGTGAAAAATTGTACTCCACTTTTGTATGATTTATCAAAATTCAGAAATGCACTCTACTGTCATGCATAACTAAGTAAAACAGGTAAAAAAGGTTAATTAAATATCTAGATTCATAAAGTAATCATATTTTGTAGATCTCCAAGTATGCTCTAAGTGCCTTTAAAGTTAGGTGGTAATTCTGCTATTTATTTTCTTATATCCATAATCTGAAGTTTCCTATGAGACTGATTCATGGAAAAAGTAAGTCAAATTTAGAAAGGAATATTTTAAGTTGTAGTTACACCACATAAGTGAAGAAGGTCATCTATTAAGTTAATACAATTCAAATGATTTACTGGAGAATTTGCTAAGTTCTTTTGGAAACACAAAAGATTATTTGGTTTAGAATTTAAAAAATTGAAACTAAGAACATGTCTCTGTTGTTCTATGCCAGCTTCCAGATCCTAATCCCATAGTTAATTTTCCATCTTATATTTGACACAAATGCCTGGGGTTGATCAACAATAACCCAGGAAGTGCCTGGAGCTCAGTACGGAGAGTGAAAGGTTGCAAGGTGTTTAATATGGATTTGTCTCATCACCCATAACCTTCTGAATTTGTCCTATGTATTTACATGCTTACACAATGTATTATTGTATTATTTCTCCCACAGTAATAACATTATTTGAAAATACCAATATTTTTCTTTTTTAAAATCTCAAGATTTGAAATACCTGGGATCACATTTGTGTCATCATTTATTTGTCAAGAGAGGATTACTTTAAAGAGACTTACCTGGAAAGCACCCAGGCCTCTGGGTTGATGACCTCACCCCAGTCTGCACTGTGTATGCTACAGCAGTGAAGAAGGGGCAAGCCTGCTTGGGAGCTCTTCATCTGTCAATCAGAAGATGAAAGAAATTCAGTCCAGGTGAATTGCCAGTCAGCAAAATGACCAGGCATTTTAGTTAATTAACCACTGTCCAGGAAGTCATGCACTTGCCCCTGAAAGATAAAATGATGAATGATTCATAGACCAAAATAAAGTAATTTGCACCAGTGACCTGGGGTGATGGATACATACAGATTTAGAAAAAGGTAGTATAACATGTTGATTTCCAAACTTCACAAAATTGGAATGAAAATTAGAGATTATGAAGAAGGTTTCAGAGGAAAGATTGCTTTGGGGAGACTTTTAAATTTCAGTATTTACTAATGGGAAAAATTAAATCAACAGTTCACTGTAAAGACATCAGCAGTAAACAGGTAGTTCACTCAGGCTGAAAGTCAGGTTTGTGCCAGAAAGGAATGGGATTGGGGAGACAAAGACTGAAATTAGACTGCATAGCACCACATGAATTTCACACTGGCTGGGAAATTAACACAAACCTACCTGTCTGAACATCCACACATGAGAGTGGAGAACATACATTTTTCCAGAGGAGCCCAGACAGATTCATCAGGATCACTTTTCTAAGAACAAGTGTGGTTAACTTGGTAAGGTGTTGAGGAGCATCAGGTTTCCAGAGGGCACAGGAAATGATGATGTAGGGGATGCAGAACTGAAGTCATCTGAGATGCTGCAGAAGTGATGTAACTATCAGCAAAATCCTCCTCCATACTGAGTAAACACTCAGTATGTTTTTGTATAATTATGACATTAAGAAGAAAGGAATATAATGGATGGTGTCAACAAAAAGAGGACAAATGAGTGTATAGATTATCTAACATTCAGTTTCATGGTGCTGAACACAGAGTAAAAGCATATTAATATAAAAGTAGGAGTTAGGAGAATATCAGCTGGGTTGGAAGCTGCAGGCTTTAAACAGCTTACACTGCTCATTTGGAGAAGAACAGAGACTCAGGGCAGCTGCAGCAGGTCTGGCTGAGGGTGCTGGTCATAAGACAGCACCAGCCATGTCCTGGGATCAGTGGGGAGAGTGTGGGACTGAGGGGAGTCCAGGTGCAGTCAGTCACCTCA
This sequence comes from Sciurus carolinensis, assembly GCF_902686445.1. NCBI lineage: Eukaryota > Metazoa > Chordata > Mammalia > Rodentia > Sciuridae > Sciurus > Sciurus carolinensis. The sequence continues at coordinate 5,292,599 of NW_025920112.1, forward strand.
GATCACCACAGCACTGGACCAGTGGGCCTGGAATGGGAATGTGTGCTTTTTAGAGACGGTTTACTCATGACTAAAAATTTTTCATGTTCATAATATAAATATTCTGACACTGTGAATAGATTCCTACATAAAATATTTACAAATTGTAATTTGAATATTTGAATGTGGATACAATGACAAGATTACACTGAAACTATTTTTGGAAGAGAAAGAAGTTTACTAAATTACAGAGCATTAAGAGCACACTGTCACTCAGGTGACCCTGCAACAGAGGAGGTGAGCATCACCTGCTAGTGTTCTGCAGGGGAGTCTCAGGAGGTCAAGGGAGGCATGATGGAGGAGCTGAGGACAACCCTGCAGCTTATACCCAGACCCTGGGTATCAGAGCTCCACACCTGCATGGGGAGTTGTTCTCTCCTCAGAAAATTTTAAACGTATCAGAAAACCAGGAGTGACCTTTTCTCTGCAAGAAATGAAACTGCAAAGTACAAGAAAACACTGGACATGATATTTAGAGTAATTGTATTAATCACTGTTTACTTCCCCTTTTACCTCTTTATCTTCCCAGTCAACCAGAATTTGCAGAACATGGCAAATTCCAACATGGTAATGGAATTTCTCCTTCTGTGCTCCCCTGATGGCTGGAATATGAGTTTCCTCTATTTCATGGTGTTTATTCTGACCTATCTGAGTACTTTGTTAGGGAACCTGCTCATCGTCACTGTAACCACTGTTGACCAGAACCTGCACACACCCATGTACTTCTTCCTCAGGATCCTGTCCATCGTGGACATGTATTTCATTTCTGTCACTGTCCCCAATGCCTGGGTCAACTCCATCACAGAAAACAGGGCCATTTCGAAGGCTGGCTGTGCACCCCAGATCTTCTTGGTCATTTTAAGTGCATGTGTTGAACTTCTTTTTCTCTCCCTCATGGCCTGGGACTGCTAATAGGCCATCTGCCAGCCCCTGCAGTACCTTATCATCATGAACCTCCAGTTTTGTATCCATATACCTCTGCCTTCCATGCTCAGTGTCTGGTGTATGCAGGTTTGCACACTGGGAAAACATTCCAGTTGTCCTTCTGCCAGTCAATCATGGTCCATCAGTTCTGAAATTAATTTTAGAACCCAACTACAGTGTGAGCTGCCATCAGACTTAGCATCATTTACATGGAGCTGGCTTTGCAGGAATGAAGTGTAATCATGTTAACAAATCATGATGATTTCCACCATCATTTCAAAGAAAGGCCTGTTAATCTAAGAAAATTGTAGCATAGACTGAGACTTGGTAGGCTGTCCCTGAGAGGGTAATGGGAGAATCTCTGAAGGTGAAGCCAAAATCGGAATGGAATTCCCAGAAATTAATTGTTAAAGTAGTATGAACTGCCTGCCAAGAAAAGCTTCTGGCTGCAGAGAGAGCTAAAGGCAGAGGGAACACTTATGCTGTACAACTGGCAAGACCACTAGGGCAGGAATTCCCAACCCTTTGGAAGGAACATCTTTCAGTCAAGGTTACTAGGTGGTATATGAGGAAATATGAATGGAGTTATGTTTGCTCTGCTCGTTTTTTGGTTTCCTCCTGACCCATCCATTCTTTCCATAGTACTACCATTCCTTTTGGTAATGGGAAAGTTTACATTTTAACAGTGGATGTGGGATGTATGTAACTCAATTTTGATTTTTATTGGGGCTCAGACCCAAGAGTTTACCTTCAGATTCAGGTGATATTTTGACTTGTACTTTTGGGCAAAGCTGGGATTTTAAGACTATGGGAACCTTGGAGATTGACTAAATTCATTTTGCAATGTGAAATGAACATGAGATTTACATGACCAGTGGTGAAATGTTATGAATGGGATGTGAGATTCCTCCCCAAATTTCCTAGATTTGGGCAGAAATTTTCAATCATGATATGATTGGATTATGAGAGTTAACACCTAATCAGTCCATCCTGGTTTGAATGAATTGGCTGGGTGGGAGCTTTAAGCATGTGGGGGCATTGATGGAGGAGGTGGAACACTGTCATTAAGCCCTGGAATAATCATCTTCATTATATCCCCTTTCCCATTCCTGGTCTTTGCTTCTGACAGCCAATCCTGAGCAGTTTCCTCTTCTGGGTCCTTCCTCAATGTGCCAACAAAATGGGCAAAAATTCATGGAATTGGTTGATGACAAACTAGGCCTCTGAACCACTGATTCAGAATGATTTGCCTCACATGAGTTAGCATTTGTTTATTGTGGATTTTTTTATAACTGGTACTTTGGTCACAGAAATAAAAATCTGACTGATAACAATTATTCATCATAATCATACAGAGTACAGAGTGTGTACCAGAGATATAAAAATGGCAAAACAAATGACAACTAATAAATCAGTCCTATTACATTAATAGACTGAGGAGAATTAGATCCAAAAATGGAAGTGTTGATTAAAATATTTCTGGCATATGCATATAATGAAATGTCATTCATCTTTAAAGAATGAAATAATAAAACAGTATAAAAGGTGTGGTAATTTTGAAAAAGCTAGACTAAGTCAAGCAAGAAGAAAGATCATAAACTGAATGCTTTTATTAATATGAAATCTGACAAATATTTAAATTCAACTATACAGAATATACTTAGAGTTTTCAAGTGGCTGAAATTAGGAATACCAGTGACAGCATGTGTAACAGATTAGATGGTTCATCTGAAGTAATAAAATATTTGGGAACAAGTTATAGCTGGATGTTGTGTAATTGTTTGATGTGGTAAATAATACAGCTTTGTTCACAATGAACTGTTACAACTGTTAACATTATGTTATGTGGATTTCATCTCAAAGGTAAGAAATTGTTGCTGCTGGATTCAGATAGTGTTAGATGTTCACACTTGCAGTTTGCTGAGTGACTGAGAGTTGCACACTATCCTTAATGTCACCTGATCCCAATACACACCCCTAACTCACACTGAGGTGAAGGAGGCAGAGATGAAAACACCCAGTGAGCACCATCAGTCTCTTCTCAGTGTTACTCATTTCTCAGTAATTACTTCAGATGATGCCCAGCATCACTGTCTCCACTGGCACATGACCAGGTCCTCTCTCTTGGGCTCTGGAGATGCTGTTGCCTGGGGGTGTGATCAGGTCTTCTACTGTCTTGCAGGCTGAGCTGTAGGTTCCCAGAGACCATGCTCCCACTGGGATGCACAAGTTCACATGAAGCACGGTTGACTGAGCACCCCATATCTCATATGGTACTGGGCTAGAAGGAGAGGTCCTCACTGTCTACAGACACAGTTAATGGGAGAAGCCAAGGATAGACATGGTTCTGCTCCCATGTGGAGAACAGGCAGCCCTCAGATGTAAGCACTTGGCAGTAAGAGTTCAAAGCATATGAAGCCTAACTTTTATTCTGCTTAGAAAATTGCAATCTCAGGACTGGGGAGATAACTCAGTCAGTAGAGTGCTTGCCTTGTAAGCACAAGACCCTGGGTTCGATCCCCAGCACCAAAAAATAAAAAGAAAAAAAGAAAAAAAAAAGAAAATTGCAATCTCATCCAGGGATTCAGCTAGACCAGGAATTCATTTGTTACTTCTCCAAGATAAGAGGCACAGAGATGCCTTGTAAACACTCTAGTATACTCTGATTCCTAGTGCTTCTATAGTAATGTAACTGGATTTTGTTGAATGTCTACTCAGAGTTTGCAAGTAACCCATGCGATAGTACTTCATGCTTCCTTTTATGGGTTTAAAATTATTCTTTTCAAGTTACTTTTACTTACAGCCTACTTCAAAAATGCACAGAACTGTCTCCTAAAATTTGAGAGATGACAAATAATTTCATTCAGATTAACGCACGAAGGACAAATTGTCAAGGAGATGGCAGGTGACAGGTAGATAGATATGAATTCATCTAGCAAATGACATATTCTTATTTTTCAGTAGCTTTAGAAATAAAGCCTCTAGTTCTTCTGTCTGTCCTACTCACTTTTCTCTATCCTCCTGGCTTTCCACTCTCTCTAGCACACACCCTTTCTTTTCCTTTCTCTTTTCCTTTCATTTTCTCTCTTACCCTTCAGGGAGACACTGTTTAGTTAATAAACTCCCTTATGTGATTTCCCGTGTCCAGTGTGGTTCCGTGGAAATTCCTTACTTTGATGCCGAGACTCGGGATGGGATCTTCCATTGTCTCTTAAGGGAGTGGAACCCCATCTGAACCCCCCCAGTGCCCCCAGATACGGCTCCACCTTCCATTCTGCCCAGATGCTCTGCTGTGCATTTATCACTGGACTTCAGGTTGGTGAGTTGGCCGGTTCCCCTAGGCTGATTTATAGTTGCCCCTATAGTCTGTCTTATCTGCCGGGTGGATTCCTGATTTTATGGTGGAGATCTCTCTCAGGGTTGAGGTTCATTTCGCGCTCGCACACTCACCATCGCGCACTTGTCCTCAAAAATCCCGATATCAGGTCCTCAACTATTCTGGGCTTCACTTGCCTGGCCCCACATTGATTTTTGTGTGAGGACACAATCAATGTGCTACCCCTCATCTCCAGTGCAGTACTCTGGCCTCGGGATGCCCTGGCCACAGACTCGGCCGTATCAGTCCCCACCATGGAATCTGGGTCCTCCAATCTGGCAGATTCCACTCTGAGAATGCTTCACCCGACCCCTGGTACTTAAAGCCATCAAAATCCATTTGTGTAATGGCACACAGCTTCCGTGGGCGAGCTGGCAAATGGAAAGGGATTCCTTATCTTCAAGTCTCTTCTTTCTTGTTTCTTGGCTCTTCCTGCAGGCTCAAGCGCCTCCAGATCCTCCTTCTATCTCAGTCAAGCGTTACATTGAAATGTAAATGAAGAAAGGTGCAGTGGGATATCAGTTTCAAACCCAAGGAAAAAAAGTGTCCATTTTAAATTTCTTTTGGGCTACAACTCAGAATACTTTTCTCCCTTTCAACTTTTCTCTCCTTCTCATTTTCTCATGCTATAATTAATGACCATTATCAGTTTTCTTCTCGGACTTTTGTTTTTCTTAAATGCTGTATTTTTGAACTCACAATTTTGATCCTACATACCTAGGTTAATAATTTTTGATCAGTTATTTTTATCCAACTCTAGAGTTATTTTTGAACAACTGTTAGATTGCAATGGAGATAAATACTACAAGGCCTTTACTTTTGTGTTAAATATAAGCATGCATAAAAATTAAAGTTTTAAAAATGGATCCAAATATTTTTAATTCACATGATTTAAAGAAGTTCAATTTAAATTGGGTAATCTAATAGAAATAAAATGTCTTTAAAATTAACTCACAAGTCTCTAGGTGGTCACACTAATAAAATATTAATAAAGTGTCTAAATTAAATTTTTCTAGGACTTTTCTTCAACAGGAAAGAGATGGGAAATAGTGTTTACACTTGTTTGACATCTTGTTTTTTTTACACTTGTCTGATATCTTGGTTTTTTTACAGTAAGATGAGTGAATTAAAGTCAACATGTATGGGATTACTCATATGTGTTTGTTAGAGACATCTAATTAATTTACAAAGCTATTTCATGGAGTAACATACTTAAAAACATTATTCTTTGTATATTAAATGTGTTCATATTTTTCAGGTATACAAGCCTTTAAAGCAGAAAATTTATCAAGCTGCTATTCTCCAAATTAAACATGTCTGTAATGGTAAACCTATCATTTAATGTTCTATTTTAGGACCTGTATTCAATAGGGTATATATAAAATTTGTTACATGTATTTCTAAACGTTATTGAGAGGACAGTTAAAAGCTCTCTCAGCTTTTCTTCAATGCTTACATACATATATACATGTTGCTGACATAACTCTTTAGATCTGCATTTCCATCAGAGAACAGAGTTCCATCTGATCTCAGCTTAATCTTCAAAATCTGTGTTCATAAACCTTTATTTTCTAGTATTCCTTTGCCCCTCATTGAACTTGAGAATTCGGTCATGCTGGTCATGGCAAAAGAGGAAAAATTAGCTTCAGGATTAGAACAACTTACCTAAAATTTGTGGAAAGCCCCACCATACCTGAGATAAGGCTCTGCCTCACAACTCTGCTGCACATTAGAATGGCTCCAAAGTAAGCCAGACTTTAACTCATTTAAAGTTGTGTTCAAAAGTCTGATGTTTGTTGTAAAGATTACTGTGATCTCAAATGGAAATTCAGGCAAAATTCAAGATAGCTATTGCACAAACTGAATGCTTCACTGTTGGTGATTCCATTTTGTATTTTGCTTGTAAATTCTAATTGTTGCCTGATGAATATTTTGCAGAAGTACTGCTTCAAGAGTGAACACATGTAAACCCCAATTAGATAAAAGATGGTAAATAATGGTAAAGTCATAGACATTGAAGCTAAAGCCCAGTACTCTTACTTTATGACTGGTGAGACTGACTTGCTTGATGGTTAACATCAGACTTAGAGATTGAGACAGAGGTCAAGAAAAGTCCATATTTGGGTCTTGCCCTCAAAGTCAGCCTGAACCCAGGGAACAAGAGGACTTCTCCAAGGAGCTTTGCAACTCTGGGTCACACAACCTCCTGACCAAGGAGACTGATGAGACCACTAGAGGAAAAGCCACTCAGTGTACCTGCTGTAGAGGAGGGTCTTAAAAAAAGGGGAAACACCCCTAATGCTTCCAAGGGGAGCCACCTCATCAAGACAACCCTGCTTAACCAATGGCACCAATGGAGCTAAGAAGCTGCTCTTAAGCTCTCTATGAGTGAACCCTGTGGGAACTCAACTGACTCTTTAACAGACAGGAACAGGTCACTTTGACCAGCTTGATCTTAAACACCTAGCAAAACAGTTAAAACCAAAATATAGCCATTTTGGGGCATTTAAAAGAAATAATACTTAAATGTAACTTAAGATATACACTTGTGTTAGCCTGCTAGAATAAAGACTAAAAGCTACAAAAGAGAGATTCTTAGGCAAATGGGCCTGATAACTATCAAGAGAGACTGCCAGAGTCATAAGTTTTAGTCAGTTTAAGGCCTACAGACACAAATAGGCTTAATATATGTTTGCTAGTAACAGAAGTATAGAGATCTCTACTAAATGCTGTGTTTACATTCCTGATAACCTGGAAAATGTTAAAGTTCCCAAATAAAGGCCTTGTCCTCTCCAGCCTTTGCTAGGTCTTGTTATGGGAACAACTTCTCAGTTCTTTCACCCCCTGCTGAGGAATTATTGACTTTTGTCATTTTTATTATATGCATTGGCATGTCCCAGATTCTGCAACATTTATATTGTATTATCACATTTCAGTACTCATGTCTCTTTGTTCTTCTCTCATAGAAGCACCCATCCCCACATGCCTTTACAACCTGCTCTTCCCCAACCAGACTTCTATCTTGGACACCTCAATTGACCCAATTTCTAAAAAGGGAACTTCAAACTGCTTGCCCATGCTGCCCACTTCCAGCTTGAAGAAGCCAGATCGGTCATCAGTCCATTTTCCTACAGGAATGAAGGAGTTCCTAGAATTACAGGACACGAATGAATCAGAATTGGGGTACAGTCAGTTAGTGTAGAAATAGGGAATCAGTCAAATCGAGGAAGTGAAGTCCATGAAAACCATCTGCCTTTGGAAGTCTGGAAGGAGAATGGACTTTTTACATCTCACCTGCAAAACCAACCCCAGTCACTTAGGCAGGAAGGAGAGAGAAGGCCTCAAAAAGAACTGGAGAGCAAAAGATTTTCTTATAAAAAAAGAAATGGGGGAATATAATGTAAAAAGCTGCTCCCCCACACATCAGGTGCAGTAATTTTCCCCTGCCTCCCAACCACTTGTCAGTCTGTGAACATCCTGGCTAGCAATTGGTCCATCAGTCAATTTGCAAGTATCCTTCTCTGATATTGGTCCTGTTAGCCCAGCAGAATTCAACTGTTTTACTGTAGCTTCCACGCCATCTTTTTCCATTCTTCTTCTGTCTGTCATACTCACTTTTCTCTATCCTCCTGGCTTTCCACTCTCACTAGCATGTGCCCTTTCTTTTCCTTTCTCTTTTCCTCTCATTTTCTCTCTTACCCTGCAGGGAGACACTGTTTGCTTAATAAACTCCCTTATGTGAAAAAAAAAAAAAAGAAAAGAAATAAATCCTCTAATATTGTATACATTTTTTACCAAAGCACTTTGAAATCATTAACCTCACCTTTTGGTTCTGATCACAATTATGTTCTCCTTTTTAATAATTTTTCACAAATTTTATTATGGCACATCAGTTGTAAGTGTGGTGCAGAATGTGCAGTGTTAAAAATATTTACAGGGGCTCACAGCCAAGAATTTACCTTCAGGTTAAGGTGAGATTTTGGACTTGCACTTTGAAGCAATGCTGGAATTGTTCAGACTAGTGACCTTTCCACATGGACTAAAATCATTTTGCATTGTGACGTGGACATGAGTGTAGAAGGTCTGGTTTTGAAACGTTATGGATGAGATGTGAGATATCTCCCAAAATTTCCTGTTTGGCAAGGAATTTCTCAGTTAAAATCATTGGATTTTGAGAGAAACAACCTAATCAGTACATTCTGGTTTGAATGAATGAATTCACCAGGTGGGAGCATTCTGCATGTAGGGGCATTGGTGGAGGAGGTGGCCACTGGGGTCAAGTCCTGGAAGCAGTCATCTTTCTTCTACCCCCTTTTATCTTCCCTGTCTTTGCTTCCTGGCAGCCCCTTCCTGACTAGCTTCCCTCTGCTAGGTCCTCCTCAATGTGCCAAAACCATGGTCAAAAAACCACAGAATTGGCAGAAGACAGATGACTAAAACTCTGAACCTGTGAAAAAAAATGTGCTTTCCTTGATCTGAGCTGGTTTTCTGTTTGGGGTGTGTTTTTTCTTGTTGCTGTTGTTTGATGTTTCTTTGTTTTTATTAGTACCAGAGATTGAACTCAGGGCACTCAACCTCTACGTCACATCCCCAGCCCTCTTATGTATTTTATTTAGAGACATCATTGCACTGAGTTGCTTACCAGTTTGCTGTTGATGAGACTGGCTTTGAAGTCATGATCATTCCTCCTCAGACTCCCGAATCACTGGGATTACAAGTATGCATCACTTCACTGGGCTATATTTATGTTTTTAATCCAGTATTTTTTTCACATCAATGCAAACCAGTCAGAAACAATTATTCAGCCTAATCTTAGAGAGTGTAAACTGTTTATCAGATATTTCAAAGATGCAAAAGATATGATAATGAATAAATCAGTTGCTTTTTATTAGCAGCATGAAAAAAAAAACTATGTCCACCAGTGCACATGTTAATTAAAATTTTTCTGGCACATATGCTTAATGGAATGCCATTCATCCTTAAGTAATGAAATAATGGTACATGCTATAAGGTAGATTAATTTCAATCATGTTAGGCTAACTTCAGCCAGAATACAGATCCTATACTGAATAATGTTATTTATATTATATTTCACAAACAGTAAGTTCAAGACACTTAGTGTTATCCAGTGACTTTAATTAGAGATAATATGGACAATGTTGTGTAATGGATCAATGAGTCACTTGAGTAATAAAAGTATTTGTGACAAAGAGGAAGCTGGATGTTGTACAGTTGTGCAGTACAATAAATAACACTGAACTGGTTAGCATGAACTATTACACCAGTTGACTTTATGTAACCTGAATTTTATCTCAACTGTAAGGATTTTTGCTGTTGAAATGCACTGTTAACTGTTTCCCACTTGCAGTTTGCTGAGCCAGTGAGAGTTTTCACCAACCTCATATTATCTGACCCCATAAACATCCCTAACTCACACTGAGGTGAAGGAGGCAGAGATGAGAACACTCAGTGAGCCCATCCGTCTCTCCTCGGGGCTACTCACTTCTCAGCAATGACTTAGGGTCATGCCCAGCAGAGGATTCCCCTGTGCCATCCACTGCCCATGCTGGCAGGTAGCCAGATCCTCTCTCCTGGGCACTGGAAATGCTGCTGCCTGGTGCTATGCTCAGGCCTCCTGCTGCCTCCACAGGCTGAACTCTGGGGTCCTGAGGGCCCTGCTCCCTCTGAAAGGTGCCATGTTAACTTTAAGCAGAGAGTGAGCTTCTGACATCCCACATTGTGCTGTGCTGGCTGGACAGATCCACACTGGTTGCAGGTACAGTTTATAGAAGCTGAGGAGAAACTCAATTCTGCTCCCCTGTGGAGAACCAGCAGCACTCAGGAGTGATTATTTGGTCTTTAGGACCTAAATGCACCTGAAGTCTTATTTTTATTCTGTTCAAAAATTGCAATCTCATCAAGAGAGTCAGCTATCCCAGGAAACAAATGTTTAATGATGCAAAATAACCTATCAGAGAAGTTTTGTGAACACTGTCATATTTCCTATGACTCTTAGTGCTTTTATAGTAATGTACCTGGACTGTCATCGATGTTTGCACAGTGTTTGCAAGTAACACATGTGACAGTTTTTCATGTTGCTGCTTATGTGTTTAAAATTACTCTTTTCAAATTACCTTTACTTACCACACACTTAGAAAATGCACAAGATTATCTGCATAGGAAAAAGAGCTGACAAAGAAATACATTCATAAGAAGGCAAGAAAGATAAAATCTCAAACAACTGATAGGTGACAGGTAGATAGTAAGAATTTACTGAGCAAATGACATGCATTCTTATTTTTCAGCAGTTTTGAGAACAAAACTTCTAATATTGTGTTTTCACTGAAGCGTTTTGAATTCGTCAAGCTCACTATTTGTCCTTATGAAAATTATGTTCTCCTTTTCAATATTTTTTTTCACAAAATACTATATGTACATTAGGTGTAATGAGTATGTGTGTCCACTGGTAAAATATAAAAATAAGGTCACACAGCCTTTGGAAGCATATTATGGAGGAAAGAATGTGACAAATTGCCCCTCATCATTCCTCAATGGCTGATCAATAGCACTAGACCATAATTGCTAATAGGAAAAAGTAATTTAGATAATAATTAATTCCGTATCTTACATCCCAAGCAATTCTTTGCATTATTAAATGCAACCTGATTCCCATACACTTCCAAATTGTAAATACTATCCAGTGAAGGAACAAAAGGGAAAACTCCCAGCTTTTCTCCCTTATAGAGGAAAGTAGTTGGAGCACTCCCTCCTCATCCTTCTGGCATTAAACATGTGCTAACTTCTCCTCCAGCTTCTTTTCTTGACCCTCTTGCTACATGAGCCTTGTTTTATTTATGTCCCATCTCATGATTTTATGATGAAATTTTGATAATCTTAAAGGAGAATGTGTGTGTGTGTGTGTGTGTGTGTGTGTGTGTGTGCGTGTGTGATGGAATATTACTCAGGCTTAAAGAAAAATGAAATGCTAGCATTTGCTGGTAGAAGGATGGAGTTGGAGTATTTCATGATAGGTGAAATAAGCCAAACCCAAAAAACCAAAGACTGAAAGTTTTCTCTGATATGCAGGTGATAATTCACAATAAGGTTGGTGTGCTAAAGATGGATAGAGAAATAAAGAGAAACACACACAAGATGGTGAAAGCAAGAAGTGGCCCCCTTGTGAAAACCAATTCGGTTTTGCTATCTATTCCAGGGATATATCAAGTCACATTAGCTTAAATAGTGCAATTAGCTTTGCACATATGCTGATCACATAACTTGCTTGCTTCTCAGAGCCCACTAGTTCCAAATGATTTTACAATAAGATAATGTCTCCAGGCCTCAAGGACAGAGGAGTTGCAGAGCATTTCTAACCCATTCAAACAGAATGTATTACTATCCTGAGGAGTTTACTCACTTGAAGGACTTACACTCCTCTGAACATTGACTGACCTGAAACCTCTACAATTCCCCTTTTTTGTTGGGTGTGGCTTTTTAAATAGACATGACTTGTCTTTTTGTAAGGAAGGTGGAGGAAGAAAGCAAGACAAAGGTTGGCAAAAAAGCAGCACAGCATAATAAGGCAAGCATCAATAAGCATACTCCCATGAATAACTGTTTGATCCATGGAAAATTTGATAGTCAGGAGGTTAACCAAATTAATAAATCCCAAACTCCATCATCCTGTTGAACTTTCATTACAATGCTTTAAGATGATCCAATTCTTTTTGGATGGGGTTACTGTTATCAGTTAACTTGATAAAGCCACATATTATTAAGTTCCTGGCATCCCTTATGATGCAACAGTAGCAAATAATCCATAGCAATCCTATTTTAATGAACAGCTTGATGATACAAATTTCAGAAGAATTAACAATTTTTACTAAGTGGGCCCAAATATTATAATGAGTGCAGGAAACCAAAGATGAAGCAGTATTTTGTACAGGGCCACCAGCAGCATGGGAGCAAAAAAAAGAAAAAATGCAAGAGAGTTGTGGAATTTGGGGTAAGTTTTATAAACAGAGTTATAAACAAATTTTCTGTGGTACATGTTAAACCCTCTATGCTAGAAATTCTTGATCAGAGGTTTTTAAATGCTTTGTGTACCTCAAAGTTACTAGATGATTAGAAGACAAGTTCACTTCGGTCTCTTGATCTTCGTGGAGCTTCCTTCTTTGAATTAGGGTCCTCTTCATCTAGGAAAAACTGGAATTTGGGAATTGGGTTTCAAGTACATGATGTCAACTCATGAAGTTTGACAGGTCTCAGACACCTGGCAGGAAATAAGACACAACCTGTAGAGTAAGAACAGCAGCATATCCCTTCCCCCAAGAAGTCAAAGGCACAGGGTCCTGCCATATCGGATCTGGTGGAATTCAGTATTTTACATAAATATTTGGTAGTGGTTCCTTAGGTTTAAAGTGTCTGTTCAAGACAGGACCAGCAATGTGCATTATCTTCATATTGTACACTAAGAGCACTCATTGTGAACAAGGCATTATTTAAAGCATTTTTAACATGAGTAAGGCTAGGTTCCCTTTTATATTTTTGTTTTAAAAGGCATGTTGCCCTGTCCAGTAGGATTGTGGAGAATTCCATGAGTTAGAATTATATTATATTGATTAGAAAACTGAGCAAAGGCATTGGAAGTATAAGCAGTATTAACACTGTCAGGTTTTAAATGATGAAGTTTATCCATGGTGGCAAGGCAGAAGAGAAAATGAGAGATACCGACTGAGACCATCTCTGAACGATGTGCACTGGCCCATATAAAGCCTGAGGACATATCTATCTATGGTAACATGTAAGAAAGAATAGAGGTGGAAGGGAGAAAAATGAGTTGGATCCATCTGCCAATGTGTATTTGAATGTAAACCAGGAGGGTTTACAGTTTTCCAAGTAAGGGAACAATGGGGTGTGCAATGAGAACAATTATTAGTGGTGAAACAGACCTGTGAAGGGGAATGGAAAATGTTTTCATTAAACAGTGAGCATATTGATGAAAAAAATTGTGTGATTCCACAGCATCTGAAAGGAGAGAATAAAGTGATTTCATAGCATTATCAGCATAAGCATTTCTATCGGTGAGCAGTCTGGGAATCTTAGTGTGACTATGTATGTGAACAAGAAATAATGGAGCTGTATGATCCTGTGAAAGAGATTGAAGAGTGATAACAGGGATAACAAATTAGAGTCCAGATGAGGTGACAGAATTGCAGAGAAAACATGAGGCATCATTTTGGCTATATACTGAGAATCTGCCATGATGTTTAAGGTGGTGGGAAACATACAGAAAACCAAAATAATTGCACCTAATATTGCCCACTGAGGATAAGCTTGAGACAATGTGTAATAATCAGTCCATTTTTTATTAGTGAATATGATACGATGTCCCATTTTTTTCCTCTACCAGTGTAGACAGTAATCCCACTAGAAAGTGGAATGGAGGAGATTATAGAAGAAGGAACACAAGAGACTTGACACAATGAGGAACGTTGTTCATCTGGAGGTGCATGGAAAGCAATAGGAGATAAAACATCAGTTAAGACAGTTTGATGATATGAAGAAAATTGGAAATGTTGTGAATGTAAAGTCTTTCCATAAGTAAGAGAAAGTACATGAATATCAGTTCCTATAAGAAATAAAATATGATTGCAACCATCAGAGATACATTGAGCATACATATCAGCATAAGGGAGACTACTTCTTCCTGAAAAGTGATGAGAATACAACTACCTATTATATAGAAGTCTTGTGTATAAATGACATCAACTGCAGCAAAGGCATAGGATTTCCTGTAAAGATCATTACAGATAAAAGAACAATGAGTGTTGAGAGTATCCATAAGAACTGTAGATTATTTTTCATTAACATGTTGAAGAGCTGTAATCAGTGCAGGAATTAACTGGAAAAAAATGGTGGGATTATGTTGCTTTTTCAAAACCTCATAAAAAGCAATAACATATCAGTAGTTAAAGAACTATATGGTCAGGGCCAATTTAAATGTCCTAAAAATTGTTGCAAATAAACTAACAAAATTTTGAAAGAGTCAATTTTGGAATATGAGGAACAGAATAACATTGGAGTGTTTTATGTCCTAAAAACTTGATAAGAAGTTGTCATTAATTTTTTTTCTGTGGCCATATGGAGGACAGATTGTAATAGAATGGGTAGCAATTTAGTAAAGTAACTCCTGTCTAAGTATTGGCACAGAAATCAAAGTATCAACCATAGAATGATAAACATGAATATGTGGGGATAATTGTCAGAGAGGATGAAGAGCCTTATTCACAAAATGTTGACATAATGTGGGGCTTTGAACATACCTTAAGAAATAATTTTCCACTGACATCTGTCAGCAGGCTTATGATCATTGAAAACAGGAACTGGGAAGGCAGTTTTTTCTTGATGATGACAAAAGAGAGGAATGGTTGAAAAATCCCAGTCTTTTAGGTCTATTACATGTAATAAAAAATCCTGAGGAATTATATTAGGGTGAGGCAATCCACACTGAAGTGGACCCATAGGTTGTATACATTTATAACTTCTCTTAAATCTTGTAATATTCTCCATTACCCTGATTTCTTTTTTATGATAAATATGGGCATATGTCCCAGTTGAAAGATGTTCTTGAATGAGGACCTCTGTGGCTGCCAATTTTTCCTTAGACCATGGCCATTTTTCTATCCAGACAGGAAAGGTGACCATCCATCCATTTTAATGGCAAGGCAGTCAAATCTGCAGAGGCCCCTATAAAAAAGTAGATTCCATAGACATTTATAACTTGTACAAAATGTCGCTGCCCCATATAGGAAAGGGAATTTCATAATGTATGGTTGAATATGAGTAATACCTTGCTCTGGTTTGGAAGGGTGGAGCATCACAACCTTAGAGAGCTCTTAAGCACCTGCTTATTATTGTTTTCTATGCTCCAAACTGGTGAGACCCTTTGCAATTTCCATGCATGAGGCCACAATGAGAGGGGTCTAACTCTAACATCAACAGCCATATTCGAAAATGTTTTGATTGACTGCTCATTTAAACAAAGGGTTAATTTTGGTCTATTCTCATAATACATAAACCTGCCCAATAATAGTGGAACCAAATCTTGCCTTCCCCCTTTCATTTAGGAGCTACTGGGCAGTAATATAAATAATCACAATTAATTGAGCTATGAGGGATACTTTGGGGAGATTTAAGGTCACATGAAATCAAACTTGAATGTGCATTACACCAGTACAATCACAAACAATTACTCTAGGAATTATAATTTTTCTTCTTTACTACCATGGGAGTGGGCAAAAATAAATCAAAGTCATCTTTGGGGAAGAAGTCCTTGAATTTGGGTAGTTTACAAACTTCCCCAGGAACACATATTTGAGCAACCTCAGTAATCAAATCTATACCTGTGCTCCCTCTAGTAGCATGAAAGAATTGTAGAAGGAGCTTCTGTTTGGATTGGAAACATTTGTGAAGGTGACATTTATATCTGCAGGTAAAAAGGGTTCCTCCTCCTTTGGCCCTGGGTAGGGAGGTGACCCATAATTGGACTTTGCATTATTTAATCTAAGGGGACAGACAAGCAATGCATGAATTTCTCCCTCAGCAGCTGCCCGCCTGTGACATTCAGATAAATGAAACTGGACTGTGGGAAAAGAAGGAAGAGGATGAGGTGTGTGAGAAAAAACTTCAATACTAGAATTATCACAGAAGTTGTTAACGCTGTCATGGCTGTTTTTGAGATAGCATCTTGACACAATTACCAAGAATATAATACCAGTATAGCATAAGTGTCTCCTCATGCAAATTTTTACCTCTTTCTTCCCAATCTTTGGTACTTAAGGACACACTCTCTGGATACCATGGATCACAAGAATCTATTTCAGACAGCAATGTAGCAAGATAAGCATTAGCTACAGTATGTTTAGGTTTACAAAACAGAAAGTTAAGTTCAGCCCAATGACAACATTGTGCATCAGACAGGGAATTAACCATAGCTTACAAGTGGGATCTGTACCAGCTGATGAGCAACACCTGCATGCATATGACAGGTAGTGAGCTCTCCCCTTTTCCTGTCAACACATCCAGAAGAGTGCCAGTGCAGGAGCCAGTTGTAAAAGTTAGGTGGAGTGCAGCTGTAAATATTAAGGAGAGGGGAAATAAAGAGGCAAGCACACCCGATAGTGTACAGCAAGAAGTGGCTCCTGTGGGACAGCAAGTTCAGTTTTATAATCTATTCCAAGGTTATATCAAATTAGTTTAGGTAACATAGTGCACGTAGCTTTGTGCATCTGCAGATCACATAACTTGCTTGCTTCTCAGAGCCCACTAGTACTAAATGTTTTTATAATAAGAAAATGTCTCCAGTCCTCAAAGACAGAGGAGTCACAGAGCATTTGTAAGCCATTCAAAGAGGGGGTCTATTGTCCTGCAGAGTTTGTCCACAGGAAGGACTTTCTCTCCTCTTTATAATGACTGGCCTGAAACCTCTACAAATTGAGCCTCTTGGTGCTGAACACAGAGTAAAAGTAGAAGTTTAGTACAACGTCAGTTTGGCTGGAACCCACAAGCTTTAAAAACCTCACACTGATCAGTTAGAGAGGAAAAGAGAGCCCCACTGGGAGTTGAAACAGCAGGTGTCTCAGTGTGTGTGACTGTGAGGCAGCACCACCCAGGGCCTGGGGAATAGCATGGAGAGTGGGAAACTGAGGGGAGTCCAAGAGTAGGCAGGTCACCTCAGTTTTGTACAACACTGGACCTGTGAGCCTGGAATGGGAAAGTTTCTTCAGTCTCCTGATGAGGAAGAATTCTTCATGTTTATGGAGATAAATACTCCCACATCATGAATATATTCCTACAAAAAATAAGAAATGATTTGAATATGAATTGTTCAGACAATGGCAAAGTAATGTTGAAAATGTATTCGTGGAAGAGAATGAAGGTAACAAAAGTACAGAGCACTAAAGAACGCACTGTCAGAGAGGTGACCATGCAGGAGAGGAGTGAGCTGCCCATGCAATTGCTCTGCATGGGAGTCTCGGGAGGTCAAGGGAAGCATGATGGAGGAGCTGAGGACAACCCTGCAGGTCACTCCTAAACCCTCCACTGCAGTCCTCCACACCTGCACTGAGAGGTGCACCCTGCTTAGAATGATTACACACATAAAACTAAAAGTGGTCCTTTTTCTGCAGGGAAAGCTAATGAAAAGAACAAGAAATCACTTTGGGTAAGAATACGTACATTAATTGTGTTTTTGAATTAAGTTTTTAGTTGTTGATGGAATTTTTATTTTATTTTTTTAATTTATGTGCAGGACATAGACTCAAAACCAGTGCCTCACACATACTAGGTAAGTGCTCTTCCACTCAGCTACAACTCCAGCCCCTAATAATAATAGTAATCATTCTTTGTTTTCTATATCTTATGTCTTTATTTTCCTGGACAATTAGAATTTCTATAAAATGGCCATCCTCACCATGGTAACTGAATTTCTCCTCTTGGGCTCTCCTAGTGGCAGGAAACAGAATTTCCTTTATTTTATGGTATTCCAACTGACCTTCCTGGGTACTTTCTTATGGAACCTACTCATCCTCACTGTCACCACTTCTGACCAGAACCTGCACATGCCCATGTACTTCTTTGTCAGGAACGTGTCCATCTTGGACATGTGCTTTATTTCCATCACTGTCTCCAATGCCTTTATCAACTCTCTCCCTTGCAACAGGGCCATTGTAGTGGCTGTTTATGAAACTCAGATCTTCTCTGTTAATTTTTGTGCATCTGATGAACTTCTTTTTCTTTCATCTGTGGCCTGGGACTGCTATATGAACATATAAAAGCTCCTGAAGTACCCCACCTTCACAAACTGTCAGCATTGTGTCCGCATGACCCTGGCTTCCCTACTCAGTGTATGCAGGTGTGCACCCTGAAAACACATTCTAGCTGTTCTTCCCCCAGTCAAACATGGCCCTACAGTCCTTCTGTGATGTCCCCTCTCTGCTGAGGCTCTCCTGCTCTGACACCACCAGCAAAAAAATCCTTAATCATCTCTCTGCTGTGGGGGTTTGTGGTTATGGCATTACATTTATTGCCATGTCATATATTTGCATATT
This sequence comes from Sciurus carolinensis, assembly GCF_902686445.1. NCBI lineage: Eukaryota > Metazoa > Chordata > Mammalia > Rodentia > Sciuridae > Sciurus > Sciurus carolinensis. Next base: position 5,311,049 of record NW_025920112.1, read on the forward strand.
TTCTATTGTGCTGAAATTTCCCTACAGAGCCTCAAGGAAGGCATTCTCCTCCTGCACCCCTAACAACTTTGTGGTGTCCATCTTCCTAAGTTCTGCTACAGGTGTGTACCTGAGACCTTCGACGAACTCTGACACACTCCAGGACATGCTTCTCTCTCCCTTTTACACCATGGTTCCTCCCTTTCTGAATCGTCACATCTACAGTCTCAAGGAACAAACAGGTAAAGGAAGCTGTGAGAAGAGTAATAGGAAGAGAGTTGTTCTCAGAGAATGAAAAAGATGAATTTCAGCATTACACTCCTTCACTGAGTGGAGTTAAATAAATTCAAGTGCTCTTCTTATGTGGACTTTACATGCTACACTGCCTACCCTAATGTTACCTTATTTGAAGCTGAGTTTTTCATAAAATGATTAATTTGTCATTTATCATATCATTTTCATAGATCCTTCATATAATATGTAATTTTACCAATACATTGAAATATATAAATATAACAATATATTTTCTGATATGTATTTTTATATATATTAAAATTTTATTTAATGCTTCACAGTACTGTATCAAATACTGTCACAGAGAAAACCTTTACAAATTAAACATGGAGATGACCTGTACTCACATAATCTGCTCTTATTCAGAGAAGTATTAAACAAATGTGAAAGCACTGTGATATATATAATTGTGCCACGTTAATTGCTTTGAAAGCATATAAAAATCAAATCCTGAAGAATTTATAAGCAGAAATGTATAGAGAATCAAAATAATACTCCTCTCCATTTGGAACATGAAAAGGCAAGCATATCCTTATGCATGAAGTAAACAGAGAGCCATGGGTACCATACCCTGTATCCCGAGAGTCAAATACATCCACTGGGAAAAGCACCCTGGGCTTCCCCTACTGTGACAACTGTCAGTCTTTTTTTATGCTCATGAGTGACCCAGTGTCCAGGCCCAAAACACAGGGCTGTGTTGCAGGCCAGCCATCTGAGGGTTTTCCTCCCATATACCTTACTACTGAAATATTTATTCTAATGTTTCATGCCTGATAATGAGGAGAAGATGGACTGTAATTGACTGCCCAATGTGTCTGACCCATGTCAATGCCACAATTTCTCTCAGATTACTGGAGTACATTAAGTAAACCTCCATCTTTATTGTGTCAATCTTTGTTTTTCTAATTATTGCTTTTGGTAGGTTTTGAACCCAAGGGTGCATCCCTGGCCCTTTGTCTGTTTTATTACAGAAAACAGGGTTATTCTAAGTGCTTAGGGCCTCATAAGTTGCTGAGGCTGGCTTTGAACCTAGATCCTCACATCTTACACTCCTGAGCCACTGAGATGCAGGTGAGCACAACTGTGCCCAGTTTGTGGCAACATATCATCTCACATAAGTTATTTTTCTGCAAACATTTTAGTGTCCTCACTGGAAGCTGGACTAATCATTAATTATAACTGAAATATGCTCAATGTCAAGTTTCCCAGGAATATTTACATAACACAATGGGAAAAAATTGTTTATGCATTGTCAAAATCAATGCATTAAATTCCAAATACTCATAAACAATTTTATTCACCAGTACACTAACAGAAAAAAAAAATGGAGAAAAGTCTAAATGTATTTATTACCTAGGAAAATAAATAAGACTAAACTTATGTGATCAATTCATAAAGACATTTCTTTTTTTTTCTCTATAGATGACCCATTTGTATTTTGGGGGGGGTAAAACTGTTTATTTTTATGGTTGTATTGTGACTGGCTGACAGATTTGACTCCATGAACATGTTATAGGCCAGGCTACATGGACCATGACTAAGCACACTCCATTTTGCTCTGAGACTCCATGTTACACAGGAAATGCTTCTCCCATGGGTAAGTCAGTCCTCTGTGTCCATCTACAGTTGCTTAGCTTCTCCCATGGGAATACCCCACCTCTGTACCCTTCAGCAGTTGCTTAACATGACTTGGTTGGCAATACAAAAGACAAAACGGCAATTTTTTTTTTTTTCCATTCTTTTTTTAATTTTTTTTATTGTAAACAAATGGGATACATGTTGTTTCTTTGTTTGTACATGGAGTCAAGGCCTACCGTTTTTCTAATCATAAATTTACATAGGGTAATGTTGTTTGATACATTCTGCTATTTTTCCCTTCCCCCTCACCCCTCCCACCCCTCTTTTCCCTCTATACAGTCCTTCCTTCCTCCATTCTTACCACCCTCCTTAACCCTAAACCTAAACCTAACCCTAATCCTAATGCTATTCCCTCGCACCCCCCATTACATGTCCTCATCTGCTTATGAGCGAGATCATTTGTCCTTTAGTTTTTTGAGATTGGCTTATCTCACTTAGCATGATATTCTCCAATTTCATTCATTTGCCTGCAAATGCCATAATTTTATCATTCTTTATGGAGAAGTAATATTCCATTGCATATACATGCCACAGTTTCTTTATCCATTCATCAATTGAAGGACATCTAGGTTGATTCCACAATCTGGCTATTGTGAATTGAGCAGCAATGAACATTGATATGGCTGTATCTCTGTAGTATGCTGATTTTAAGTCCTTTGGGTATGGGCCAAGGAGTGGGATAGCACAAGAAATAAAAGCAAGAATCAACAACTGGGATAGATTCAAACTAAATAGCTTTCTCTCAGCAAAGGAAACTATCAGTAATGTAAAGAGAGAGCCTACAGAGTGGGATAATATCTTTGCCACTCATACATCAGATAAAGTGCTAGTTTCCAGAATATATAAAGAAGTCAAAAAACTCTACACCAAGAATACAAATAATTCAACCAACAAATGGGCTAAGGAAATGAACAGACACTTCACAGAAGAAGATCCACAAGCAATCAGCAGATATATGAAAAAATGTTCAACATCTCTAGTAATAAGAGAAATGCAAATCAAAACTACCCTAAGATTCCATCTCACTCCAATTAGAATGGTGACTATCAAGAACACAAGCAACAATACGTGTTGGCGAGGATGTGGGGAAAAAGGTACACTCATAAATTGCTGGTGGGGTTGGGAATTAGTGGAGCCACTCTGGAAAGCAGTATGGAGATTCCTCAGAAAGCTTGGAATGGAAAACAGCAATTCTTGTGTAATAAAATTTGGTGTCTATTTGTTTCCTATTTCCCGAAACAATGTACTATATCAACAGTGATGGCAAAAGCAATTGTTTAGACTTTAGTAACCATTCTTCAATTTGTACCTAAATAAGGTCATTTTGACCCACTACCCCCTTCTGCTAATGATTTCAGATCTCATGATATTAGTTTATATTTCTAAGTCATAGCAAAAGACACTTATGAATTATGTACATAAGTCTGACTTATGGTATAAAACCCCTGCAATCCTGTGGTTGTGGCTGTTCTCTCAATAGCCATTTTTGGGGCATTGTGTGAGACACTCAACTGGTGGGTTTAATAAGGACATTCAATTTGGACTTCTCAGTGGTGATCAGTCTGTTCTTAAGTTGTGCCCCTAACAGTACACGATGTAGATTCACACCATTCATGTAATCATACATGTATATAGGGTGATGATGATCTTTCCTTCCCCCATTTCCTCCCACTCCCTCACTCTCTCTACATAATCCAAACTTCATTCTTTTCTTTACATTCCCAATCCTCATTATGTATCATCTTCCACTTATCAGAGATAATATTCTGCCTTTAGATTTTAGGGATTGCCTTATTTCACTGGGCATGATATTCCCCAATTCCACCCACTTACATGCAGAAGTCACAATTTTATTCTTATTTATTGCTGAATAATATCCCATTGTGTATATACACCTCTGTTTTGTTATGCATTTATCAACTGAAGAACTTCTATATTGGTTCCACATTCTAGCCCTTATGAATTGAGCAACTGTAAACATTGATGTAGCTGTGTTCCTGTAGTATGCTGATTTTAAGTCCTTTGGGAATAAACTGAGGAGTAAAATAATTGGATCAAAGAGTGGGTCAATTCCAAGTTTTCTGAGGAATATCCTCACTGCTTTCCAGAGTGGTTGCACTAATTTGCAACTCCCCCATAAATGTATGAGTGAGACATTTCCCCCACAACCTTGCCAACACCTATTATTTCTTGTGTTCTTGATTACAGTCATTCTAATCGAAGTTAGGTGAAATCTTTGGGTGGTTTTGATTTTTCTAATTACTAGACATAATGAACACTTTTTCTTATACTTGATGATCACCTGTATATCCTCTTCTATGAAGTATCTGCTCAGGTCCTTAGCCCATTTTTTTATTAGGTTCTGTGTATTTACAGTGCAAAAATTTTAAGTTCATTATAAATTTGGAGATTAGTGTTCTATCACAAGTGCATGTTGGAAAGATTTTCTCCACCTTGTAGGCTCTCTTTTCACATTATTGAATGTTTCCTTTCTTCAGAAAAAGCTTTTTAGTTTGAATACATTCAATTATTGATTCTTGCTTTCATTTCTTGAGCTCTGAGAGTCTTGTTAAAGAAGTCTGGTCCTAAGCCAACATAATGAAGATTTAGGCCTACTTTCAGTTCTGTTTAGTGAAGGGTCTCATGTCTAATTACTAAAGACTTTACCCCTTTTGAGTTGAGGCTCATGCAGGGTGAGAGACAGAGTTTTATTTTTATTGTATTGCATAAGGATTTCCAGTTTTCACAGTACCTTTTGATGAAGAGGCTATCCTTTTTCCATTGAATGTTTTTGGCACCTTTGTCTAGTATGAGGTAACTGTATTTATGTGGGTTTGTCTTCGTGCTTTTATCTTGTGCCATTGTTCTACCTATTGCAATGCCAATAACTTTCCATTTTGTTATTATTGCTCTGTAGTATAGTTTAAGGTCTGATATTGTGATACCTCCTGCACCACTCTTCCTGCTTAGGATTGCTTTGGCTATTCTAGGTCTCTTATTCTTCCAGATGAATTTCTTCATTGCTTTCTCTATTTCTATGAGGAATTTCATTGGGATTTTAATTGGAATTGCATTAAATCTGTATAGGAAATTTGGTAGTATGGGCATTTTGACAATATTAATTCTTCTCATCCAGGACGTAGAAGATCTTTCCATCTTCTAAGGTTTTATTCAGTTTCTTTCTTTAGTGTTCTGTATTTCTCATTGTAGAGGCCTTTAAATTCTTTTGTTAGATCAATTCCTAATTATTTCAAGGCTATTACGAATGGAGTAGTTTTTCTAATTTCTTTATCAGATGATACATCACTTATGAATAGAAATGCAGGAGATAAATCAGTGTTGATTTTATATCCTGCTTCTTTGAAGAATTCATGTATTAGTTCTAGAATTTTCCTGAGGAGTTTTTTGTATCCTCTGAATGTAGAATCATGTCATTTGCAAATAGTGATAGCTTGAGTTCTTTTCTTATTCCTGTTACTTTGATTTCTTTGGTTTTCATAATTTCTCTGGCCTGTGTTTCAAGAATGATGTTTAATAGAAATGTTGAAATGGCATCCAAATCTATATGTTTTTTTACAGGATTTTCCAGAATTTTGCTAAGGATTTTTGCATCTATGTTCATTAGGTTTATCCATCAAGTTTTCTTTCCTTGATATGTCTTTGTATGGTTTTGTATCATAGAATGAATTTGGAATAATTCCTCCTTTCTATTTAATGGAATACTTTGAAGAGTCTTGCTATTAGTACTTCTTTAAATGTCTTGCAGAACTCAGCTGAGCAACTATCTTGTCCTGGATTTCTCTTGGTTGGTAGGCACTTGATGACTTCTTCTATTTTTTTTTTTCAGTGCAGGTTATTGAACCCAGGGCCTTGTGTATGCAAGGCAGGCACTCTACGAACTGAGTTATATCCCCAGACATGACTTCTTCTATTTTATTGCTTGAATTTGAACTGCTTAAATTGTGTATGTCCTCCAGATTCAGTTTGATTGAATCACATGGCTCTAAAATTTTCAGTTTCTTTTAAATTTTTTGTTTTGTTTGAATATGGACTTTGAAAATAGCTTATATTTATGTTTTGTATTTCAATTGTGTCTATCAAGATATTTCCTTTTTCATCATGAATTTTAGTGATTTGAGTTTTTGCTTCTTCTTTTCATTAGTATTTCTAAGAGTTTATCAATTTACTTTTTGTTTTTTCAATTTTTAAAATTGTGTTCTTTTTTTCAATTTTTTTTTAAATTTCAGCTCTGATTTTTATTATTTCCTGTCTTCTTAACTTTTTGTGTTGATCTTATTTTTCTAGGACTTTGTGATATAGTGTTACATTGTTTATTTTTGACTTTTTATTCTTTTATTGAATGTGCTCCATGCAATGAATTTCCTCTTAGTATTTCTTTCATAGTGACCCATACATTTTGATATGTTATATAGTTTTTCTCCTTTAGTTTAAGAATACTTTTTATCTTCTTCCTGATGTCTTCTGCTATCCACACATCATTCAATCGTGTATTATGTAGTCTCCAGGTGTTGGAGTAGTTTCTGTCTTTTATATTATCATTTATTTCTACTTTCATTCAATTATGATCAGATAAAATACAGGATAATGACTCTATGTTATTTGTATTAACTAAAGGCTGCTTTATTTAATATTATATGTTCTATCTCAGAGAAGGATTCATGTTCTGCTAAGAAGAAAGTATATTTGCTTGTTGATGAATGGAATATTTTATATGTCTGTTTATTCTAATTTATTGATTGTGTTATTGAGTTCTATGGTTTCTTTGTTCAATTTTTGTTTGGAATATATATCCAGTGGTGAGGGCAGTGTTTTGAACTCATCCAGTATTATTGTATTATTGTCTATTTTGTTTGTGGTATTGAGAAGTTTTTGACTTATATGGTTGTGCCATTGTTAGGGGCACATATATTTATGATTGCTATGTCTTGGTAATTTGTGGTTCCTGTGTGCAGTATAAAATGTCCTTCTTTATCCCTTCTGACCAAGTTTGGCTTCAAGTCTGCTTTATCTAATATAAGAATGGTAACACCTGCATTTTTACTGAGTCCGCATGCATGGTAGTTTTTTTTCCCATTCTTTCACCTTTAGTCTCTGGATGTCTTTTTCTATGAGATGTGGGTCTTGAAAGCAGCATATTGTTGGTTCTTTCTTTTAAATCCCATCTGCCAGTCTATGTCTTTTGATTAATGAGTTTAGGCCATTAACATTCAGGATTATTATTGATATGTGATTTGTATTACTAGCCATTTTGGCTTATTTTTGATCAAAGATTTCTCCTTTGATTGGCTTTTCCTTTATGGCATTCTTCCCTTTACTGATGTACATTGTACTTTTTCATTTACTCCTCAGAGAATAGTTTACTGAGAATGTTCCATAGTGCAGGTTTTCTATTTGTAAATTCTTTTAAGTTTTGTTTATCATGGAAGAATTTTATTTTCTCATCAAATCTGAAGGTTAGCTTTGCTGGGTATAAGATTCTTGTTTGGCATTCATATTCTTTCAGAACTTCAAATATGTTGTTCCAGGATCTCCTGGCTTTTTTGGTCTGGGCTGACATATCTGCTGATACACATATTGGTTTCCTCCATATGTTACCTGGGACTTTTCTCTCATGTCCTTTAAACAAAAATGCATTTATTAACATGGAAATTGCAAAAGCCTTAATCCATGTGTTTGATTATCAAAAGCATTTCTTAAAGTTTGCTGACAAGGAAACACTTATAAAGGGAACCCATAAGCACCCCAGTGCTGTCCATGCAGGAAACCTTGACTTGCTGTGACATGATTCACCAGTAAGCAATCTTCATCCAGAAACTATGCCCCATGGATTCTAGTTCTCAATGGTTGAATGTTCCCTGCTAGAGCAGATGAACCTTCAGAGGATCCCAGATGAATTCTGCAAACTCCACATTACTTGCATTTCCTATAGAACTATAGCTCACTGAATCCTAACTCATGAGTTTTTCATGCTTTAAGGTTGCCAAGTAAATTAAACTTAAATTTAATGTATAGGGTTTGAAATAAATTGAATACAGAACACCAGTCCCATTGAGAGGTGTCCCATTCATGAATGTTTTCAGACATTTAACTTATATTCTATTTTGAAACACTGAGTGGCCACGGAGAGGAGAAAAATGAAATATTGATATAATGACTCCATGGTATGTCACATCTTGTGTCAAATAATGCATAACCCTGTAAGTGTGTAAGTATTACATGGAACTTATGAAGAAGCCTGCAAAAATTTTTACTTTGACCACTAGTTGTGAAATAAGGAATAGAATTTTTACATTAGTATCAATTATGCCCAAGATATATTTTGGAAACCCAGGTTTTTGAAACATCAGATCTACTCTTAAGAGGAAACTCTATGTGAGAGTACGTTTTAGAACCTTTTTGTGATCATGTCTGTCAGTGCTTTATGAAATCAAAACTACAGAACTCAAAGACTTAGTATAGTCAAAAGATAGAAATTTGATGAGAATTCAGTCACCAAAAAAGACAATGAACTAAATGCTACTATACCACATTTAAAAGACATATTCAAGACTGACTGTTTTGTTAGAACCATCAGATTTTTCAATTTTTACAAAACCTTTAAAATATTTATACCAATAACATATACATAAAGCATTGTGTGAAAGTGGTTGTTTATATGAGTAGAGATAAGAATGAGATTGTTTTCAGAGTTAAAATTAATCACTTTAAAAACTGGGGCCAAGAAATTTGTGGTGGTAAAGAGAATGCAGTCCCTTTAGAATGACAAGTACTTCACAATGAGACATCATGAAGGAGACTGAGGGCATCTAAGACATTTGCAAGACTACTTCCCTTGCACACTCAAGGAATTGGAAGGGAACATTCCCTCAGGAAGTCTCTTGGTGTCACAATGCCTGCACAGGGGGCTGAGCAAGTGAGATTACTATGCTCAGCAAGGAAGACATTCAGAAACCAACATGGCAGCAATTTCAGGGACTAAACTATGGTGTCAGCTGGCAGCAGGCTTTAGCAATATGTATGTGCTACTGGCTCTGCAGGAAGACAGGGTGGTCAAGTTAAAGGGTCATGAAGGATTCCACCATCATCTCAAAGAAATTCCTTAGAGGCCAGGCAAACCATAAGAGTATCCAAGTTCCTGTAGGCTGCCCCTGATATGATAATAGGTGAAGCTGTGAAGGTGAAGCAAAATATGGAATGGAATTCCCAAAAATTAATATAGCAAGTAATTTGACTTTCATGTCAGGAAAAGCTTATACCTACAGAAAGAGCCAAGTAAAGAGATTCCCCTTGCTCTCCAATTAGCAAGACCAAAGGATGGTAATTCCCAATCTCTTTGGAAATAAATTCTTTCATTCAAGGGTCCTAAATGCTAATGAGGAATTGTAGGTGGAGTTTGCTTATCTGGGATTTTTTTCCTCTGACCCACCCATTGTTTCAATACCCCTATTATTCCTATTTGGAATAGGAAGGTTTCCTCTCTTCTAGTAAATTTTGAATTTATGAGACTTACTTTTGGTTATCACAGGGGTTCACAGTCAATAGTTTAGCTTCATGTTCAGGGGAGGTTGTGGTCTTGGCCTTTGGTAAATCCTGGAATTTTTAACACTGTGGAACCTTTGGAGATAGACTAAAATACATTTGCATTGTTAAAGGAACAAGAATTTGAAGGGACTAGTAGGGGATATTAGGCATTGGAAGTGAGGTGTCTTCAAATATCTCCTTAGTGGAAACAGAAGTTTTCAAAAGTAAAATGACTGGATTGTGAGAGTTGCAAAAAATCAATTCATCCTGGTTTGAAGGAATTGACTGGGTGGTATCTTTAGGCATATGAGGTATTGCTGGAGGAGGTGGCCACTGGGGTAAAGCTCTGGAAACATTCATCTTCCTTGTATCCCCTTTCACCTTCCCTTTCTTTTTTTTCTTGTAGCTACATCCAGAGCAGTTTCCCTCTGCTGGGTCCTTCCTCAATGTGCTGACACCATGGGTACAATGCCATGGAATTAGTCAATGAGATTAAGTCCCTGAATCCCTGAACCAAAAAGTGCTTCCGCTTAACTGAGTTGTTTTTTTAAATGGGATTTTTTGATTATTTCTTTATTTTTTGACCAGATGTTTTTGGTTAAAAAAATGCAAAGCTGACCACACAATTACTCAGCATAATCATACAGTGCACAAAATGTGTACAAAAGTATTAAACATGCCAAACTTATGAGAACCAATAAATCAGCATGTTTTATTAACAGAATGAAGAACAATAAGTCCACCAATGAATGTATTTATTAAAATGTTTCTGACATATATATATAGTGGAATGTCATTCATCCTTAGGGAATGAAATAATGATACATGCCACATGTTGGATTAATTTTGAAAACTTTAGGCTTAGTGAAGCCAGAAAAGCATATCATAAATTGAAGAATTATTTTTTATGAGATTTCACAAACAGGTAAAGATTCAGAATAAATTTAGTGTTTTCCAGTGACTGGAATTAGGGATAAAAGGTACAGTGTGTGTAAAGGGTTTGACAGTTCATCTGAACTAATAAAAGTATTTGGGAAGAAGAGGTATTTGGAAGTTGTACAATTTTGTACTGTGGTAAATGGCACTGAACTGATAACCATGAACCTTTACAGAAGTTAATTTTATGTCACGAGGATATCATCTGAATTATAAGAGATTTTCTGCTTATCTGCACAGAGTGTTAGAAGTTTCCAACTTGCAGGTTGGTGAGAGAGTGAGAGTTTTCACCACCCTAATGTCACCTAATCCCCATAAATACCCCTAACTCACATTGAGGTGAAGGATGCAGAGATGAGAACACACAGTGAGCTCACCAACCTCTCCTCAGTGCTACTCACTTCTCAGCAATGTCTTAGGGTGATGCCCAGCAGAGGACTCCCCTGTGTCTTCCACTGTATGTGCTGGCATGTGCCCAACTCTCTCTCTCCAGGGCTCTGGGGATGCTGCTGCTTCCTGGTGTGCTTGGCTTCCTCCTATCTCTGCAGGCTGTGCTCTAGTCCCCTCGAGGGCTCTGCATCCTCTAGCTGGGAACCAGGTTCACATAAAGCAGAGATGAGTGAGCTCCTCACATCCTTCCTGGCACTGTGCTGGCTGGACAGATCCACCCTGGATGCAGATAGAGAAGCCAAGGGGAAACTGTGTTCTGTTCACCTTGGCAGCATGTGATACTCAGGTGTGAGCAATTACATTATGTAAAGACACTAATCATTTACTTATTTCCCTAAAACCCAGTATTTGGAATAGCTGTAGCCATAATTATGTCATCAATAATGTCTTTTGATCAATTACTGCTTTACGTACTACCTTATGAATTCATATGGGGGGTAGGTTTTCATTATTTTAAGGCAGCCTGAGCTTACCTGTTACAGAAGTGAATATGTTCCAAAGCCTATTTGGGTGCTATTCATTTGTAAATCAGTAGAATAAAATCAGTCCACCTTACTGGTTAGTTATTAATGTGACAATATAATTGCTGACTAATTCCTAGGCAGGAAGTCATGTCATTTCTGCTAAATGTGTAAAAAGATGAACATTACATGTTATAAAATTCAAAGATGCGTGAGAGTGTTGTGGGGGTGATGAACACATACTCATTTCCTGGAATTTACTATTATATACCAATTTTTTAAGAAAATGGACACGTGGAAAAATAAATTAGAGGTTATGAAGAATGTTACAGAGGAAAGTTGGATATGAGCCTCCTTTCTAGGAGGCTTTCTAGTTCCATACATCCTAACAGGAATATCAGATTATTACGTGACAGTAGAAAAAGGGGCTCTGCCAGCTGTGACAAGAATGTCACTAAGGTGTGAGTATCAAGTTTGTTTTGGGGAAGAACAGGAGATGGGGATCAGATAAGATTGCAGGTAGAGTGAGTAGAACCATTTCAACTTCATCATGACTGTGAAATTAACAGCAACTTACTTGGGTTTATCACCCACCCATGACCCTGGAAGGCTCTCACATGTCCAGAGGAGTGCAGACAGGCTCAGCAGGAAGGTTACTTTTCGATATGTGAGTGTGGTTAATGTGGCAAGATGCTGATTGCAACCCAGGTCTACAAATGTGAGAGGAAAGGGTGATGTAGGTGACTCAGGATTGAGCTTGTCTGAGCTGCTAAAGCAGTGTTATTACTGTGAGAAAAATCTCCCTTTTAGGGATTACATTCAGTGTCTTTTTAAATGATCATGATACCATTGAGAAGAAAGGAAGGAAATGCAAAATATCAATGAGACAAAGGCAGATTTTCCTAAGTACAAAGGATTCCAAGTTCATGCAGTACAAACACTGAGGAGAAAACATTATAAACAGTGGATACAGTGGTAAGTAATGGTCTCAGTTGTAACTTGCTGAAGAGAATGATGTTAGCTAAATTGGAGAGCATTGAAGATTGCCCCGTCAGACAGGTGACCCTGCAGAAAAGGAGGTGAGCAACTCCTGCAAGTGCTACACATGGGAATCTCGGGAGGTCATGGGAGGCATGATGGAGGAGCTGAGGACAAGTGCTGTAGGTCACGCCCAGACCCTGAGCTTCAGACCTGCACACCTGCACTGGGGGATGCACTCTACCTAGAAATGATCAAACACAATGGGGACACATCATTCAGTTTACCATTCTGGTGCCTATGTAAAGCAATTTGGACTTTTCATCACTTTTCTCCTAAAACCTATTTAAATAATTAAGATACTCATTGAGGTAAAAGTACTTGGCCTTTTCTCAAAATATTGTCATGAACTCTGAAATAATTTTGGGAAATTCACAGGATGATTACAGTTATTTGGTGCATTTACTAAATGGTGTTTAAATCTGCTGAGGTCAAGGATCTGTATTGTCATAATAATAAATCTCACTTTTAATATAGCTTATTTATTCCATGCCACTTCATATCATGGCTTAAACTAAGACATATTCTTGGAAGTAAAAGTAATGTATGTTTAGAAATATTTTCTACTTAGATTATATGATCTAATGTTTGGGGGAGGCATTATTTGAATATAAAGAAGTTGTAATGACCTGACTAAATGGAACATCGTTCTATTCACATGATGATACTTCCATAATTCACCAAGTAGGTGGATACAGCAACCTACTATAATCAAATAACCATTGATGAGAATGAGATGCTGAATCAATGGTGCCTTAATGATTACAGTGCTATTTCTGCTTCTAAATCATGATAGAGAAAATTGAGTCATACTTTCCAGGAACATGTGAAAAAGAGGCCATAGTTTGTTAGAACCTATGGAAAATGTAACTTTACTGAAATAGATTATATACCCATTAAAGGTAGTAAGCATACCAAATCATTTTGGACACACTTGCTGCTCCACTTACATTATTTTTAAATGTTTTCAGAGAATAACAAAAAAAAGCTACCACTCCATCATCTCCCGGTTATATAATTATATTATAAAACAAAAATCTCATTTGTAATCCTCATTAGTTTTAGGAGACTATAGAGTTGTGTCACTTGATGAAAATCTATTCTAAATTGTTTGTGAAATGCAGTGTTATTCTCAATTTGCAAGCACATGAAATGCTATCATGACATAACAGTATGATATTTATCATATTCTGAAGTGCCAGGGAAAACATTGTTTTATTACAAGAAAAGAGATATATTAACTTTAAAAATCTTTATAATACTGAACAATTCTTTCAAATGTTTAACTTGGATAGAGGACCTAACAACCTCTGGGTTTAAGGTCATCAGAGTCAAGAATCCAGAGCTGCTGAAAATTGAATCAATAGCACCCACCTTGAAAGAAGCAAGGTGAATGCTATCTTGAGGAATGATTTCAACAGAAAAAAGGTTTTTGCAGTTTTCTTTTATGAGATGAGCACATTGTAAAGAATTGGGACCACACCATGGATAAAAGGCATAAGAATACTAGCTTCTCTTAGGTTCACTTCCCTGTCCCTGGAGTTTCCCAGTCTTTCCTGTAAGAAAGTCATATATTCTGCATTATTTTTTAAAGGTGAATCGTGTTCCACAAATGTTTTTCTTTTCTTCTCATTTACTTAAAGCTGAATGAGTCCTGCTCTGATGTATTTGCAGGTCTTTGTCAACATGTCCTCAGGTTTGCCATATCACAGGGATGAGAGTAGGGGATGATGGCAAGGTGGATCTACGTAGAGAGTGGCAATTAAGAGAAAGTACATTTAACTCATGTTTATGAAAGCCCTGATAGGCAAAGTAACTAAGAAAAAAATATTATCAAACATATGAGAAAATCAGGGGTGACCTATCCTTTCCTTTGCAAGGAAACACCTTGGACATGAATATGTAGAGTAACTATATTAATCATGTTTTTTGCTTCCTATTATCTCTATATCTTCCCAGTCACAGAGAATCTCCTGTAAATGGCAAATTCCACCATGGTAACAGAAGTTCTCCTCTTGGGCTCTCCTGATGATTGGAATATGAGTCTCCTCTATTTCACATTATTCACCACTGTGAATACCTACGTACCTTGTTAGGGAACCTGCTCATTGTCATTGTCACCACTGCTGATCAGATCGTGCACATGCCCATGTACGTCTTCCTCAGAACTTTTCCATCTTGGACATGTGCTTCATTTCCATCACTGTCCCCAATGTGTCAACTCCATCACTGGCATCAGGGCCATTTTATTCAGTGGCTGTGAAGCCCAGATTTTAACTGAAAGACAGGGTGACACAGGAAATGAAAAAAAATGATACATGAACTTCAAAATATCTCACATCTTGTGTCAAATAATGGAAAACTCTGGGGGTATTTTGGTGTGGTATGAACTTCTTCAGAATTTAACAGAAACATTTACTTTGTTTACTATTCTTGAAACAGGAAAGTGATTTTAGTAATATCAATTAAGGCAAAAGTATCTATTGCAAAAAAATCTCTGAATAATTGATCTAACATTATAAGGGGACTGTATTTAGGAGTCTTTGTTAGAGTCTATTTCATGATTATGTTTGTCAGTACTTTATAGAATCAAAACTGCAGAAGACAAAAGCCTTGGAGCAGCCTGCAGTTAGAAATTTGATCAGAGTTTAACCTCAAAAGGACAATATTGCACATAATCTATGGACCATTTTATGGTCATATTTATGACTAAGAACATAAAGTCAGAACCATCAAACTAGTCCAAGTTTCATAAAGTCTTTAAAATATTGATATCAATATCATAGACATACAGCATTTTAAGAAAGCAGTTATTTTTGTTAGTAGAGTTAAAAACCATATTGGACAGAATTTTAAGGGAATCATTTTAAAAACTTGTCCTAAGGAAGTTATGGTTATAAGGAGATTTCAGCCCCTAAAGACATGCTAAATATGTCACACAGAGACAAATGGAAAGAAGCTGACCATATCTAAGGAATTTCAAGACCACACACATTCAATGATGAAAAAGGGAAAATTCTCTTAGGAAGTGTCTTTTGGGCACCCTGCTTGCACAGGGTCCCAGAAAGTGTTTTTACCATTCTCAGCAAGAAAAATATTCAGATATAACCATGGCAGTAATTTCAGGGATACCAGTATAGTGAGCTGGCAACAGACATCTATGTGGTTCTGGCTCTACAAGATTGCAGTGTCCTCAACTTAAAGGTTCATGGAGGCTCCCACCATCATTTCAAAGAAAGGCCCGGAGACCAAGCAAACTGTAACAATTTCTAAGCCTCTGCAGGTTTCCCCTGACAGGGTGAAATATGAAACTCTGAAAGTGTGCCAAGTTAGAGTGGAATCTCTGGGAATTAACACATGGAAGTAGCATAGACTCTTTGCCAAGTAAAGCTGCTTGCTGCAGAGAGAGGCGAAGAAAAACAAAACCTTTGCTCGATAACTGGCAAGGCCAAAAGGGCAGGAATTAACAAGCTATCTGGAAATAGCACATGCAGTTAAGGGTCCTGGATGCCTTATGGTGAATTACAGGTGGACTTGTGGGACCTGTTTGCTCAGTTGATTTTGGTATTCCTCAGGCCTCATCCATTTTTTTCTATGCTCCAAGTATTTCCTCTTGTAATTGGAAGGTTTACTGTTTTCCAGTGGATATAAGAGGTATGTAACTTGCTTTTGATTTTTACAGTGAGTGACAGCCAAGAGTTTATATTCATTTTCAGTTTTATTTTTATATTTTGGACTTGCACTTTTGAAATGCTGGAATTGATATAACTAAGTGACACCTGGAGATGGACTAAATTAATTTTGTATTGTTAAATGGACATGGGACTTGGGGGACCAGCAGTGAATGTTATGGATGAAATGTGAGGTTTCTCCCAGTAGTCCCTCTGTTGACACATAAATTTTCAAAGTTATGTGATTGGATTGTGTGAGTTACAACCTAGCCAGTTCATCCTGGTTTTAATGACTTGACTGGGTGGTAGATTTCTGTAGGTGGAGGCATTGCTAGAGAAGGTGGTCACAGAGGTTAAGCCCTGGAATCATTCATATACTTTTTTTTCTGGTTTGCTTTAGTATATTGAACATCTTTCTAATATAAACTATAAGAAAGCAATTCCAATTTAATGGAAGAGATGCTGTGAGTGTCAAGATTAATGTTTTCCATTATTAGCTTGTAAAAATGAGGGAACGATCAGTGAATTGTTCTCATAGAACTTTGTACCCATGGGACATGTAAGGGTCAATCCAAAGACATTGATATAAAGATGAAGAAATATGGACACTCATAGCATGGGTTTCTGGGTGTAACATTTTCCTTACTAGGTATGTCAATTTTTTTTCTCCTAGTCCCCTCAGGTTGTTTCTCTGGTTAATGTGGTGGAGATCATGTTTGCTGTAGTACAGAAAGGAAGTGATGGACTGAACCCAGTGGAAGTGTTGAAAAGCTTCCCGAATCACACCTTGCCCAGGCTTCCCCAAGGAAGATTGACAGAGGAAAAGGAGGTGCTGGCACCATGCGAACTCTTGGAAGTACAGCGGATCTGGAAGCACAGGGGGAGGACAAGTCTAGATAGCAAAGAACTCCTAAGGCCATGAAAGTCTGCAGTGCCCATACAAGAGACAGCAGCCCAAACCTTATCATGCATATGCAGATGGAGCCATATGGGGAATGACAAAAGGGACTTGCCCTAACCTCTCTCACATGTGGAACTGACCCAGCCCCATTAAGCCGTGGTGGCTACCCTGGGAGAGTGCTATTCAGGGTAGCCCAGTGATGGACAGGATACCATGGCAGGCATACACCATCTGGTTTCTGAGGTGAGTTGATTCATCTCCATCCCTCAAATCCTTCGGACATGCACAGAGTTGAAAGAGGACTTGCTGGCTGAGAACTTGGAAAACTCCCTCTAGTGAGATTGGGCAGGGGTGCAGGGTGGCGACTGCCTTGAGAAAGCAGTTGAGTAATCAATGGAGTGGAATTTCCAGAGACTTCAGTGATGATGTTTGGTGTGACAGAAACCATGATTCAATGCTCCAACTTGGGGCTAGTTTGCCGAATGAGGGAGCTCCATCCTGAACTCCCCTGGCAGGGTTGATCTAGAAAGACAGAAAGCAGGCCTTCACAACACTCATGGGGATAAAAAGTGGACAAGAAAATCTAGATTTGGGCTTCAAGAATGCAATGAGAAAAATGAATACTATAAAGTATTCTAGGTGCAGATGGAGTTGATGGCGCCTTCTATGAATGATTCCGATTCTGACATTGGCTTGGAGGCATAGGTAGCCCTCCCCTGATCTGTCAAAGTCCCTAAGAAGATAAAGTGACCATTTGAAGGATGGACCTTGGGGCATCCAAGGGCATAAATGTGTGAGGGCCACCCCTATGGAACTCAGTAGGGACCACAAATTTCCAGACACAGTTTGTTCTCAGAGAAACAGCCATGGCATGGAGTTTGAGAGACTTCAGTCATGAAGACAAGAGCAGGGTTGCAGGTCTTTCTTTTTGGCCTTGGAATATTTGGGAATGCTCATGTGAGCCTTCCAGGTAAACCTTCTGGAATCACCTGCTCTCTCCTCAGTGGACAGGAGCGTGGGTGGGAGCACATTTCACCAAGCAGTAGACACCATCTCCTCTCTGTGGGACACTCTGACACTCTGCTACTCTCCTGGCAGGACCCTTGGGGAGACACAGGCATATATATATCTCAATATCTCACTGTCCACAAGGTGAATATTGCCCATTTTGTGCTCTCTGAACCACAACTCTCTGTGTTTGGCCAGGTTCACTTTTCAAAACAGTTTTCCAAGCAGTTTTCAAAGCAGGCTCAACTCTGCTTTGGTTGAACATGTTCATCTTGTGTTGTAGCTATGTGTACTGGTACAAATGTTGCCAGATAATCTTCACCCTCTCTACTTCAAACCACTCCAGCTCTTGGTGGTCACCATCTCTTCAAACCACTTGAACTGGGCCTGCTTGTAGAGGTCCACACAGAACAGGAGGTCATCACCAGTCTGTGTGGGCTTCTGCTGTGCATGTCCTCCTCCTTCTTGTTGCTCAGCTTGATCTCCAGCTGCTGGGTCTTCATCTCCAGGTCTCTCTGCCACACTGCGAGGGCTTTCTGGGCCCTCTCCACAAATACATAGCATCTGGCGAGTTGCTTGTGGAGGTCAGAGGTATGGTGGTCACACTTTTTCATGTCTTTCTTGAAGTTCTCATGAAAGTTTATTAGGGGTTTTTCTACCTTCTTGTGAAGGTTGGTGGAGAACTTGAGATGAACTTCTTCTTCATCTGCCAGGCTCTTCTTCACCTGAACCCATGCTTTACCCAGGGAGCCTTCCTCCTGTGCTGTCAAAGAATTCTGAGAGAGTTTATCCAAATTCTTTGCATACACTTCTTCAATCTTTATCCTCTCTCAGACAAACTAAGACATTTCTTAACTGCATTTGTTCACCTTTCAGTTGCTTATGGAGCATCAATTGAAACCCAGCCTTAGTGCCATTGCCTGAGAGTTTTTCTTATCAGCCCAGAAGTAGTCACAGTAGCTCCACTCCATTGGATTTAGCAACTGCTTTCCAGGCATTGTGTCTGGGCAAGGAAACATTACACAATTATCATCTTCTCTGTGTGGTCAGATTAATTTTTAAGTTTTATATTTTGTCTTCATTGCCTGAGGCTCTGTCTTACAAATAGTGTCCTTGTTGGTGCTACTTTCCATTGAATTTTATTTTGGCTTATTGATTCCTTCATTTCAAAGATTTCTTTTCAGGATCTTCATCTCTTTATTTAAGTTATCTTCCATCTCCTGAAACATAGCTCTGATTTCACTCTTTATATTCTCCTTAAAGTCGTGGAGAGTTTTTACTAAGTAAATTCTGAACTCCTCTTACATTTCTTCTACTGTTCTGTCAATAGAGTCTATAATTGGAGCATCCTGGTTTGTTTGAGTGCTTTATTCCCTCTCTTTTTCTTTTTTTTTTTCCATTTTGTTTGTGTGTCTTCCCGTCTAGCCATAGGGATCTGAAGCAGTACAGTTTCTATCCTGTAGAATTAGAGTATCCCTGAAGGTTTCCAGTACCTCACAAATCTGGGTTTCAGTTTCCATAGGCTCTGACACTCTGCAGTCCCAAGATGGCTCTTGGATTGCAAGCATTGCTCTTCTTTGCAACCCATTTCCCCTTCCTGATCTTTGCTTCCTGAAAGTCACATGCTGAAAAACTTCCCTCTGCTGTGTCCTTCTTCAGTGTACCCACACCATGGGCACAAATCCATGAAACTGGCCAATGACAGAATAAAACTATGAACTCATGAGTCAAAATAATTTTTTCTTCATCTGAGTTGTTTATGGACATAATTATTAAACATAATCATACAGAGTTTTAATTGTATACCAGAGAAGTCAAAGTTGGTAAAATATATGAAACCAATATATCAGTCTTATTATATTAACAGTATGAAGAAAAATATGTGCAAAAATGAATGTGTAGAGGAATATGTTTCCAGCATATACATATAATGAATAGTCATTCATTCTTAAGGAATGAAATAATAACACAAGCTACCAGGTGGATTAGTAGTGAAAACATTAGGCTTAGTTAAACCAGAATAAGGATCACATAATGAATGATTTTATTTATATAAAATTTAACAAATATTGAATTCAGATAACCAAAATACATACTCATTTCCAGTGACTGTAATTAGGAATAATACGGACAAAGTGTGCAATTGATTAGATGGTTCATCTGAAGTAATGGAGCTGTTTAGGAACAAGATGTAGTTTGAAGTTATACAATTTTGAAAATATGGTAAATAACACTGAATTGATATCATTAACTCTTACAAAGATTAATTTTATATCATGTGAATTCCATCTGAATGATAAAAAATTTTGCCACTGAACTACAGAGAGTGTTAGAGGATTCTCACTTACAGCTTGATGAGTGACTGAGAGTTTCCATCTCCATGTGTGAGCACCATCAGTCTATCCACAGAGTCATTAGTTTCTCAGTTACAATTTAGGGCAATGTATAGCACAGGTGTTCCCTCTGTGTTTTCCATTGCCCATGCTGGCACATGGTCAGGTCCTCTCTCCTAGGCTCTGGAGGTTCTGCTGCCTGGTGCTGTGCTCAGACCTCCTGCTGTCTCTGCAGGCTGATCTCTAAGATCCTGGGCTCCTACTCCACTGGCAAAGCACCAGGTTAATGTAAAACAGAGGTCACTGAGCTCCCTACATTCCACATGGCACTGTGCTGGCAGGACAGATCCACCGTGGTGCAGACACAATTGATGGGAGAAGCCAAGGAGAGACTCTGTTCTACTACCACTTGGAGATTGGACAACACTCAGGAGTGATTACTTGGCAGTTAGAGTTCAAACACATCTGAGCCTCATTTTTATTTTTCTCAGCCAATTGCAATCTCATCCAAGGGTCAGATAGCCCAGGAAAAAAAGAATGGTTAATTCTGTGAAGAACACAGCAAGTACAGAGAATCCTTAAAACTGCATATGCCATTTTCTATGATTTCCAAGTTTGCAATAGGAACAGAAAGACCTTGGGGGATGTCTGCAGGGTTCATGCAGATAAAGTGTGTGAGTTCCTCAGGTGGCTTCTGGTTGGTTTAAAATTCTTTTCTTTAACTTACTCTTACATATAGTATACTTAGAAAATTCACAGAATAGTCTACACATAAATTCCAGAGAAGACAAATAAATACATTCATTTTAAAGCAAAAAGTATAACATGGAAAATTCATGATAGAAATTAGTTAGGTAAATACCAAAGTATTTATATAAATAATATTCCTTAAAATGTATCAGTTACTGTAGGAAAAAAATTCAACATTGCATACAATTTTCATTAAAGTATTTTGAATTCATCCACCTCATCACGTTGTATTGATAAAAATTATGTTTTATTTTTCAACTAATTTTACATTTTTTGCTACCAATATATGAGGTGTGACTATGAGAAAGTCTCTGTCCAGTGGTAACCACACAAAAAATAAAATTCTAAAAATCTGGAAGCATAATATGAATTTCAGAAACTATAAATATCACCTTAATATTTGTCAAAGATTTATTAATAGTAGTAATTAATAATTTTAAAATAAAAAACCGTAATAATAAAATGATTGTTCCCTGCACCTTGCAACCCAAATTATCCTTTGCAGTTTTTAAATGACCTATTTATCATTTGTTTCCTTATTTTTAGCACTGTCTGAAGCAATACCAGTGAGACCAGTTTTCCCCACTTTTAGAGGAAACTCTTGGGCATTCACTCTTCATGTTCCTGGCATTAAGACCTGATTGCCTCTCTTCAAAAGAATTTCCCTGACTTTCAATTCCACCTTCTATTTTATTTTCTCTTTATTTAATTGTTTGTAGAAGGGAATTATTGGATAGACATTTATCTGCACTTTAATAATAATAATGTTCTGAATAACACTAAAATTATTGTGCAACAGATTATCTAAAATAAAGCATGTTTGATTTTTTTAAATCTGTCTTCCTGATGAAACGATGTTTGAAGCCTACTGAGATTGACTGAGGCTGTCTGTAGAAATTAGGGGGTAGTTCCTATTATTGTTTTTCCCATGCTACACATGAGGATGTATCAGTGCTCCATGATCCCAGATATTCTCTGACACTAAAGAAAGAAGAGACAAAGTCAAATTCAGAAAATTTCTAAAACTACAGTTAAATCACATAAATAACAACAACAACAACAAAATTAAGTTCATATAACTCAAACTACTTAGTGGGGAATGCACTAAGTTCTGTTGGAGAAAAGAACACAAAGTAGAATATATATTGTTCAACATGAAGGAAATGGCTCCATGAGTCAATTCACCACCTGGATTTTAAACACATGTTTGGCTTTTCCATCACAGATTTCATACACAAAGAAGAAAAGAAGAAAAAAAACCTCTCCTATAGTCCTGCAATTCGCAGCAAAGGAGAGAAGCATGACCCATGTTCATATTAATTCATAACAACACTCATCACCATCTGATTTTTTGTATTTATTTGCATTTTCCTATAGTCTATTATCATATTTTCCCTCGAGAGTAATAAAATTACGTAAAATTCCAATAATTTTCTTGTTTCCCTAAACCCAGCCTCTGGAATAGCTTGGCCATATTTGTGTCATCAGTAATGTTTTCTGATCAATTACTGTTTTATATCTTACCCTGCAAAGGCATGGGGGGAAGAGTAGCCTCTTTTATTATTTCAAGAGTGTATATTGTATCTGTTACAGAACAGAAGAAAGCCCAAAGCCTATTGGGGGGCTATCCATTTGAAAATTAATAGAATAAAGTCATTCCACATTAGTAGTCAATAATGTTACAATATCTGAAGAAAGTCAGGTAATTGCTACTAAACATGTAAAATGATGAATATCACATGGTCAAAAATTCAAAGATGTGCACCAGTGTTGTGGGGATGATAAACACACATATTAGCTGCAATTTAGTATCATATGTCAATATTTAAACAAAATACAAAAGTGGAAGAAAGAATTAGAAATTACAATTAAGTTTTCAGAGGAGAAGTGCATTTGAGCCACCTCTCAGGTCCAGTGCATTCTCATCATTTGTCTAGTAGAAAAAGGCATGTCTGTAAGCTCTGAAGAGGAGGTCACTCAGGAGTGAGCTTCAGGTTTGTGTCAGGGATGGGGACCAGACACAGATGACAGGCAGACTGGATGTCAACCCTTGAACTTCAACATGAGTGTGAAATTAAAAGCAACTTGCCTGAGTATGGCCACCAACCCCAGCCATTTCCAGAGGAACCCAGAGAGACTAAAGTAGAAGATCACTCTTCAAAGATAGGGTGTGATTAACATGGCAAGGTCCAGAGGAGACCCTGGTTTGCAGAGAGCAGAGGAAATGATGATGGTTATGAGGGATTGAGGTGGTCTGAGCTGCTTTGTAAGAGTTGCAATTATGAACAAAATCTTACTTTTATGATATAGAGTCAAAATTCCTTTAAAAGATCATGATGACATTGAGAATATAAGGAAAGGTGTCAACATGAATAAGGAAAATTATCTGAGATAAAAAACAGTCAAATGTCATGAAGTAAAAACAGTGAGTAAAAACATTACTAACACTGGAGAGAGTGGTAAAACATTCTTTCATTTGTGATTAACAGAAGAGAATGAAGGTAACTAAATTGCAGAGCATTGAAAAATGCACCTTCAGACCAGGGGTACTTTAGGAGAGGAGATGAATGACCACTGAAAGTGCTCTGCATGACAGCCTCTGGAGGTCAATGGAGGCATGATGGAGGAGCTGAGGACCTGGCCTGCAGGTCATGCCTGGGGACAAGGCATGCAGACCCGCACATCTGCACTGGGAGGTTCATTCTGCTTAGAAACACGTAAACAATCAGAAAACCAAGAGTGAACTTTCTTCTGCATGAAAAGTAAATGCAAAATACAAGCAACTGCATTGGACAAGAACATGTAAGGAACATGCTTTCTTTCCTCTCTCTTATCAATTTATCTTCCTAGACAACCAGAATTTCCAATACATGTTCAATTCAACCATGGTAACTGAATTTCTCCTCCTGGGCTCTCCTGATGGCTGGAAACTGAGTTTCTTCTATTTTATGGTATTGTTACTGGCCTATTTGAGTACCTTGTTAGGGAACATGCTCATCGTCACTCTGAACTCTCCGGATCCAGACAAATCTCGATTCTATATTAATAGAATCCAATGACAGTATAGTAGAAGAAATACCAGAAAAGGACTTCAGATTATACATGATTAAGATGATTCATTAAGCAAAGGATGAGATAAGAGAGCAAGTGCAGGCAATGAATGATAATACAAATAAGCAGTTGAAAGAGCAACTGCAGGAAGCAAAAGATCATTTCAACAAAGAGATAGAGATTCTCAAAAAGAAACCAAACAGAAATCCTTGAAATGAAGGAAACAGTAAACCAAATAAAAAAACTCAATGGAAAACATCACCAAAAACTAGACCACTTGGGAGACAGAACCTCAGAAAATGAAGACAAAATATTTAATCTTGAAAATAAAGTTGCCCAAACAGAGATGATGGTAAGAAATCACAACAGAATCTTTAAGAACTATGGGACATCATGAAAAGAACAAATTTAAGAACTATTGGGATGGAGGAAGGCACAGAGTTACAAACCAAAGGAGTGAAAAACCTATTTAATGAAACAATAGCAGAATACTTCCCAAACCTGAAGAATGAAATGGAAAATCAAATACAAGAGGCTTAAAGAACGCCAAATGCACAAAATCACAACAGATACACAACAAGGCACATTATAATGAAAATGCCTAACATTCAAAATAAATATAGGATTTTGAAGACCGTGAGAGAAAAGCATCAGATTTCATATAGGGGGAGACCAATACGGATAGCAGCCATATTGGTCTTCTCAACCCAGACTCTAAAAGCTAGAAGGGCCTGGAATGACATATTTCAATTTCTGAAAGAACATGGTTGTGAACCAAGAATCCTATACCCAGCAGACTAACCTTCAGATTTGAAGATGAAATAAAATATTTCCATGATCAACAAAAGTGAAAAGAATTTACAAATAGAAAACCTGAGCTACAGAATGTTCTAAACAAAATATTCCATGAGGAGGAAATGAAAAACAACAATGTAGGTCAGGAAAGGGAGGAACTACCTCAGAGAAAATCACACAAAGGAGAAACCAAGCCAACTTAAAAACCGGAAATATGCCCAAATGACTGGTAATACAAATCATATCTCAATAATAACCCTGAATGTTAATGGCTTAAATTCATCAATCAAAAGATATAGACTGGCAGAATGGATTAAAAAGATATACCCAACAATATGCTGCCTGAAAGAGACTCATCTCATAGAAAAAGACATCCACAGACTAAAGGTGAAAGGATAGGAAAAAAACTATCACACACATGGACTCAGGAAATAAATGGGGATTCCATTCTTATATCAGATGAAGTGTATGTCAAGCGAATGTTAGTCAGAAGGGATAAAGAAGGACATTTCATACTGCTTAAGGAAACCATAAATCAGGAAGACATAACAATAGTAAATATTTATGCCCCAAACAATGGTGCATCCCTGTATATCAAACAAATCCTTCTCAATTTTAGGAATCACATAGACCACAACACAACAATTCTGGGTGACTTTAATGCACCGCTGTCACCACTAGAGAGATCTTCCAAACAGAAACCAACCAAAGAAACCAAAGAACTAAGTAACACAATCAATAACCTAGACTTCATAGACATATATAGAATATTCCATCCATCAATGAGTGGATTCACTTTCTTCTCAGCAGCACATGGAACCTTCTCAAAAATAGACCATATGTTATGCCATAAAGCAGCCTTTAGGAAATCCAAAAAAAAAAAATGAGATACTGCCTTGTGTTTTATCAGATCATAATGGACTGAGAGTAGAAATTAATGACAAAAAACAAAAACAAAAACAGAAATTACTCCAACACCTGGAGACTAAATAATATGCTACTGAATGAAACATGGATAACAGAAAACATCAGGGAGGAGATAAATAGGTTCTTAGGGATCAATGAGAAATGACGATACAACATACCAAAATTTCTGGAACACTATGAAAGCAGTACTAAGAGGAAAATTCATTGCATGGAGTGCATTCCAGAAAACAATGAAAAGTC
The DNA here is from genome assembly GCF_902686445.1 of Sciurus carolinensis. NCBI lineage: Eukaryota > Metazoa > Chordata > Mammalia > Rodentia > Sciuridae > Sciurus > Sciurus carolinensis. Next base: position 5,337,063 of record NW_025920112.1, read on the forward strand.
AACAACTAAATGACCTAACATTACAGCTCAAAGCCCTAGAAAAAGAAGAACAGAATAACAGCAAAGTAGTAGAAGACAGAAAATAAAATTAGAGTTGAAATCAATGAAATTGAAAGAAAATAAATAATTCAAAAAATTGACAAAACAAAAAGTTGGTTCTTTGAAAAAGTAAACAAAATAGACAAATCCATAGCCACACAAAGAGAGAAGGAGAGAGAAAACTCAAATTACTAAAACTCATGATGAAAAAGGAAATATCACAACAGAAACCACCAAGATACATAACATAATGAGAAGCTACTTTGAAAATCTGTATTCCAACATAATAGAATCTACCAAAGACATCAACAAATTTCTAGAGACATATGCTCCTCCCAAACTGAACCAGGAGGACATACACAATTTAAACAATTCAATATCAAGCAATGAAATAGAAGATGGCATTAAACACCTACCATCCAAGAAAAGCCCAGGACCAGACAGATTCTCAACCAAGTTCTACAAGACCTTCAAATAAGAACTCATTCCAATACTTCTCAAAGTATTCCAGGAAATAGAAAAGGAGGGTACCCTACCAAATTCATTCTATGAAGCTAATATCACCCTCATACCCAAACCAGGAAAAGACACATCAAGGAAAGAAAATTTTAGGCCAATATCCTTGATAAATATAGATGCAAAGACACTTAACAAAATATTGGCAAACCATACCCAAAAACATATTAAGAAAATTGTGCACCACGATCAAGTGGGGATCATCCTTGGAATGCAAGGATGGATTAACCTCCATAAATCAATAATTGTACTCCATCATATCAAAAGACTTATGGATAAGAATCATATGGTTATTTCAATTGACAGAGAAAAAGCATTTGACAAAATACAACACCCCTTCATGCTCAAAACACTAGAAAAAACAGGGATAGTAGGAACATACCTGAATATTGTAAAGGCTATTTGTGCTAAGACCATGGGCAACATCATTCTTAATGGAGAAAAACTGAAAGTTTTTCCTTTAAAAATGGGAACAAGACAGGGAAGTCCTCTTTCACTACTTCTATTCAACATTGTCCTCGAAACTCTAGCAGAGCAATTAGAGTGACTAAAGAAATTAAAAATATACAAATAGGAAAAAGGAACTTAAGCTGTTACTACATGCTGATTACATGCTTCTATATTAGAGGATCCAATAAACTCCTCCAGAAAACTTCTAGACATCATCAATGAATTCAGAAAAATAGCAGGTTATAAAATCAAAATGCATAAATCTAAAGCATTTTTATACACAAGTGATAAAACATCGAAAGGGAAATGAGGAAACATCTCCATTTGCAATAGCCTCAAAAATTATAAAATACATGGGAATCAATCTAACCAAAGAGGTAAAAGATCTCTACAAGGAAATCTACAAAACACTGAAGAAAGTAATTGAGGAAGACCTTAGAAAATGGAAAGATCTCCCATGTTCTTGGATAGGCAGAATTAATATTGTTCAATATGTCCATACTACCAAAAGTGCTATACAGATTCAATGCAATTCGAATTAAAATCCCAATGATGTACCTTGCAGAAATAGAGCAAGCAATCGTGAAATTAATCTGGAAGAATAAGAAACCCAGAATAGCTAAAGCAATCCTTAGCAGGAAGAAGGAAGCAGGGATTATCGCAGTACCAGAACTTCAACTATACTACAAAGCAATAGTAACAAAAAATGGCATGATATTGGTACCAAAATAGACAGGAAGATCAATGGTACAGAATGGAGAACATGGATGCAAACTCAAATAAATACAATTTTCTCACAGTAGAAAAAGTTGGCAAAAATATGCAATGGAGAAAAGGTACCCTCTTTAACAAATGGTGCTGGGAAAACTGGAAATCCACATGCAACAGAAGGAAACTAAACCCCTATCTCTCACCCATCACAAAAATCAACTCAAAATGGACCATGGATCTCAGAATCAGACCAGAGACTCTGCATCTTATAGAAGAAAAAGTAGGTCCAAATCTTCAAAATGTCGTCTTAGGATCAGACTTCCTTAACAAGACTCCCATAGCACAAGAAATAAAAGCAAGAATAAACAATTGGGATATATTCAAACTAAAATGCTTTCTCTCAGCAAAGGAAACTATCAGTAATGTGAAGAGAAAAAGTGGGAGAAAATCTTTGCTACTCATACTTCATATAGAGCACTAATTTTCAGAATATGTAAAGAACTCAAAAACTCTACACCAAGAAATCAAATAATCCAATCAACAAATTGGCTAAGGAAATGAACAGACACTTCACAGAAGAAGATTCACAAGCAATCAACAGATATATGAAAAAATGTTCAACATCTCTAGTAATAAAAGATATGCAAATCAAAACTATTCTAAGATACCATCTCACCACAATTAGAATGGTGATTATCAAGAATACAAACAACAATAGATGTTGGTGAAGATGTGGGGAAAAAGGTACACTCATACATTGCTGCTGGGGTTGGGAATTAGTGGAGCCACTCTGGAAAGCAGTGTGGAGACTCCTTAGAAAACTTTGGAATGGGCCCACCATTTGACCCAGCTATCCCACCTCTCGGTTTATACCCAAAGACTTAAAATCAGCATACTACAGAGATATGGTCACATCAATGTTCATAGCTGCTCAATTCACAATAGCCAGATTGTGGAACCAACCTAGATAACCTAGATGTCCTTAATTGATGAATGGATAAAAAAACTGTGATATATATATATATATATATATCACAAAATGGAATATTACTCAGGTATAAAGAATAATAAAATTATGGCATTTGCAGGCAAATGGATGAAATTGGAGAATATCATACTAAGTGAGATAAGCCAATCTCAAAAAACTGAAGGACAAATCATCTTGCTGATAAATGGATGATGACACATAATGAGGGTTGGGAAGGGAGCAAGAATGGAGGAAGGAGGTATAAGAGTGGTGGGAGGGGTCAGGGGGAAGGAAAAAATAACAGAATGAATCAAACAGCTTTACCCTATGTAAATGTATGATTACACAAATGGTATGCCATAACTCCATGTACAAACAGAAACAACATGTATCCCATTTCTTTATAATAAAAATAAATTTTAAAAAAATCTGAGTCATTTTATTTAGTAATTTTTGATATTTACCACATTATTTCCATGGATCCTTCATAAAATGTTTAATTTTATCAATGCATATTTGAATGCTTAAATATGATTCAATATATTTGCATAAATCCTTCTTGTCTATATTTATTAAAGATTCATCAAATATGTCACAGAACTTATGTCAAATACTGTCACAGAGGAAAACTAGCAATCAAATAAAGATAATTTACACTCACATAATCTGCTCTTATTCAGAGGAAATGTCAAGTGACTTTGTAAACACAGTCATACATTATTGTGTCAATTTAATCCTCCTGCCTCAGCCTCCTGATTTGTGGGAATTAGTGGAGTGCACCATGGAGCCTGGCTGCATTCTGTTTTTTTTTTTTTTTTCCCTAGCATTTCATGTTTTTTTCTATGTCTTTTAGCACAATCATTATACATCTTTTAAAATACCTCAGTACCTTGAATTCCTAACACACATTTTAACTAATTTAGGCCCACCTTCAAATAGCACTATTTCACATTTTATGCATTGAGAAACTGTAAAATAAAGTAACTCATAGTATTCACACAGAAACTACCCA